>NW_026968052.1:0-135127 GCF_028390025.1 Pseudophryne corroboree | reverse complement strand
CATAATTTTTGAACAGGAGCTTCAACTGTTTTGTGGCATATGAGAAATTCCCTAAGCCCCGGACCTGTCGATTTTGGTCAAAAATGAAAATTTCAAAAGTGCCCCAATTTCTGCTTTAAAGTTTAGGTACTATCCCAAAATGTATCACTAAGGTGACAGAAGTTGATTTCGGAGCATAATTTTTGAACAGGAGCTTCAACCGTTTTGTGGCATATGAGAAATTCCCTAAGCCCCGGACCTGTCGATTTTGGTCAAAAATGAAAATTTCAAAAGTGCCCCAATTTCTGCTTTAAAGTTTAGGTACTATCCCAAAATGTATCACTAAGTTGACAGAAGTTGATTATGGAGCATCATTTTTGAACAGGAGCTTCAACCGTTTTGTGGCATATGAGAAATTCCCTAAGCCCCGGACCTGTCGATTTTGGTCAAAAATGAAAATTTCAAAAGTGCCCCAATTTCTGCTTTAAAGTTTAGGTACTATCCCAAAATGTATCACTGAGGTGACAGAAGTTGATTTCAGAGCATAATTTTTGAACAGTAGCTTCAACTGTTTTGTGGCATATGGTAAATTCCCTAAGCCCCGGACCTGTCGATTTTGGTCAAAAATGAAAATTTCAAAAGTGCCCCAATTTCTGCTTTAAACTTTAGGTACTATCCCAAAATGTATCACTAAGGTAACAGAAGTTGATTTCAGAGCATAATTTTTGAACAGTAGCTTTAACCGTTTTGTGGCATATGAGAAATTCCCTAAGCCCCGGACCTGTCGATTTTGGTCAAAAATGAAAATTTCAAAAGTGCCCCAATTTCTGATTTAAACTCTAGGTACTATCCCAAAATGTATCACTAAGGTGACAGAAGTTGATTTCAGAGCATAATTTTTGAACAGTAGCTTCAACCGTTTTGTGACATATGAGAAATTCCCTAAGCCCCGGACCTGTCGATTTTGGTCAAAAATGAAACTTTCAAAAGTGCCCCAATTTCTGCTTTAAAGTTTAGGTACTTTCCCAAAATGTATCACTAAGGTGACAGAAGTTGATTTCAGAGCATAATTTTTGAACAGTAGCTTCAACCGTTTTGTGGCATATGAGAAATTCCCTAAGCCCCGGACCTGTAGATTTTGGTCTAAAATGAAAATTTCAAAAGTGCCCCAATTTCTGCTTTAAAGTTTAGGTACTATCCCAAAATGTATCACTAAGGTGACAGAAGTTGATTTCAGAGCATAATTATTGAACAGTAGCTTCATCCGTTTTGTGGCATATGAGAAATTCCCTAAGCCCCGGACCTGTCGATTTTGGTCAAAAATGAAAATTTCAAAAGTGCCCCAATTTCTGCTTTAAAGTTTAGGTACTATCCCAAAATGTATCACTAAGGTGACAGAAGTTGATTTCAGAGCATAATTATTGAACAGGAGCTTCAACCGTTTTGTGGCATATGAGAAATTCCCTAAGCCCCGGACCTGTCACTTTTGGTCAAAAATGAAAATTTCAAAAGTGCCCCAATTTCTGCTTTAAAGTTTAGGTACTATCCCAAAATGTATCACTAAGGTGACAGAAGTTGATTTCAGAGCATAATTTTTGAACAGTAGCTTCAACTGTTTTGTGGCATATGATAAATTCCCTAAGCCCCGGACCTGTCGATTTTGGTCAAAAATGAAAATTTCAAAAGTGCCCCAATTTCTGCTTTAAAGTTTAGGTACTATCCCAAAATGTATCACTAAGGTGACAGAAGTTGATTTCGGAGCATAATTTTTGAACAGGAGCTTCAACTGTTTTGTGGCATATGAGAAATTCCCTAAGCCCCGGACCTGTCGATTTTGGTCAAAAATGAAAATTTCAAAAGTGCCCCAATTTCTGCTTTAAAGTTTAGGTACTTTCCCAAAATGTATCACTAAGGTGACAGAAGTTGATTTCAGAGCATAATTTTTGAACAGTAGCTTCATCCGTTTTGTGGCATATGAGAAATTCCCTAAGCCCCGGACCTGTCGATTTTGGTCAAAAATGAAAATTTCAAAAGTGCCCCAATTTCTGCTTTAAAGTTTAGGTACTATCCCAAAATGTATCACTAAGGTGACAGAAGTTGATTTCGGAGCATAATTTTTGAACAGGAGCTTCAACTGTTTTGTGGCATATGAGAAATTCCCTAAGCACCGGACCTGTCGATTTTGGTCAAAAATGAAAATTTCAAAAGTGCCCCAATTTCTGCTTTAAAGTTTAGGTACTTTCCCAAAATGTATCACTAAGGTGACAGAAGTTGATTTCAGAGCATAATTATTGAACAGTAGCTTCAACCGTTTTGTGGCATATGAGAATTTCCCTAAGCCCCGGACCTGTCGATTTTGGTCAAAAATGAAAATTTCAAAAGTGACCCAATTTCTGATTTAAACTTTAGGTACTATCCCAAAATGTATCACTAAGGTGACAGAAGTTGATTTCAGAGCATAATTTTTGAACAGTAGCTTCAACCATTTTGTGGCATATGATAAATTCCCTAAGCCCCGGACCTGTAGATTTTGGTCTAAAATGAAAATTTCAAAAGTGCCCCAATTTCTGATTTAAACTTTAGGTACTTTCCCAAAATGTATCACTAAGGTGACAGAAGTTGATTTCAGAGCATAATTTTTGAACAGTAGCTTCAACTGTTTTGTGGCATATGAGAAATTCCCTAAGCCCCGGACCTGTCAATTTTGGTCAAAAATGAAAATTTCAAAAGTGCCCCAATTTCTGCTTTAAACTTTAGGTACTATCCCAAAATGTATCACTAAGGTGACAGAAGTTGATTTCAGAGCATAATTTTTGAACAGTAGCTTTAACCGTTTTGTGGCATATGAGAAATTCCCTAAGCCCCGGACCTGTCGATTTTAGTCAAAAATGAAAATTTCGAAAGTGCCCCAATTTCTGCTTTAAAGTATAGGAACTATCCCAAAATGTATCACTAAGGTGACAGAAGTTGATTTCGGAGCATGATTTTTGAACAGAGCTTAAACCGTTTTGTGGCATATGATAAATTCCCTAAGCCCCGGACCTGTCGATTTTGGTCAAAAATTAAAGTTTCAAAAGTGCCCCAATTTCTGATTTAAACTTTAGGTACTATCCCAAAATGTATCACTAAGGTGACAGAAGTTGATTTCAGAGCATAATTTTTGAACAGTAGCTTCAACCGTTTTGTGGCATATGAGAAATTCCCTAAGCCCCGGACCTGTCGATTTTGGTCAAAAATGAAAATTTCAAAAGTGCCCCAATTTCTGCTTTAAAGTTTAGGTACTATCCCAAAATGTATCACTAAGGTGACAGAAGTTGATTTCAGAGCATAATTTTTGAACAGTAGCTTCAACTGTTTTGTAGCATATGATAAATTCCCTAAGCCCCGGACCTGTCGATTTTGGTCAAAAATGAAAATTTCAAAAGTGCCCCAATTTCTGCTTTAAACTTTAGGTACTATCCCAAAATGTATCACTAAGGTGACAGAAGTTGATTTCGGAGCATAATTTTTGAACAGGAGCTTCAACTGTTTTGTGGCATATGAGAAATTCCCTAAGCCCCGGACCTGTCGATTTTGGTCAAAAATGAAAATTTCAAAAGTGCCCCAATTTCTGCTTTAAAGTTTAGGTACTATCCCAAAATGTATCACTAAGGTGACAGAAGTTGATTTCGGAGCATAATTTTTGAACAGGAGCTTCAACCATTTTGTGGCATATGAGAAATTCCCTAAGCCCCGGACCTGTCGATTTTGGTCAAAAATGAAAATTTCAAAAGTGCCCCAATTTCTGCTTTAAAGTTTAGGTACTATCCCAAAATGTATCACTAAGGTGACAGAAGTTGATTTCAGAGCATCATTTTTGAACAGTAGCTTCAACTGTTTTGTGGCATATGATAAATTCCCTAAGCCCCGGACCTGTCGATTTTGGTCAAAAATGAAAATTTCAAAAGTGCCCCAATTTCTGCTTTAAAGTTTAGGTACTTTCCCAAAATGTATCACTAAGGTGACAGAAGTTGATTTCAGAGCATAATTATTGAACAGTAGCTTCAACCGTTTTGTGGCATATGAGAAATTCCCTAAGCCCCGGACCTGTCGATTTTGGTTAAAAATGAAAATTTCAAAAGTGCCCCAATTTCTGCTTTAAAGTTTAGGTACTATCCCAAAATGTATCACTAAGGTGACAGAAGTTGATTTCAGAGCATAATTTTTGAACAGTAGCTTCAACTGTTTTGTAGCATATGATAAATTCCCTAAGCCCCGGACCTGTCGATTTTGGTCAAAAATGAAAATTTCAAAAGTGCCCCAATTTCTGCTTTAAAGTTTAGGTACTTTCCCAAAATGTATCACTAAGGTGACATAAGTTGATTTCAGAGCATAATTTTTGAACAGTAGCTTCAACCATTTTGTGGCATATGAGAAATTCCCTAAGCCCCGGACCTGTCGATTTTGGTCAAAAATGAAAATTTCAAAAGTGCCCCAATTTCTGCTTTAAAGTTTAGGTACTATCCCAAAATGTATCACTAAGGTGACAGAAGTTGATTTCGGAGCATAATTTTTGAACAGGAGCTTCAACTGTTTTGTGGCATATGAGAAATTCCCTAAGCCCCGGACCTGTCGATTTTGGTCAAAAATGAAAATTTCAAAAGTGCCCCAATTTCTGCTTTAAAGTTTAGGTACTATCCCAAAATGTATCACTAAGGTGACAGAAGTTGATTTCGGAGCATAATTTTTGAACAGGAGCTTCAACTGTTTTGTGGCATATGAGAAATTCCCTAAGCCCCGGACCTGTCGATTTTGGTCAAAAATGAAAATTTCAAAAGTGCCCCAATTTCTGCTTTAAAGTTTAGGTACTATCCCAAAATGTATCACTAAGGTGACAGAAGTTGATTTCAGAGCATAATTATTGAACAGTAGCTTCAACCGTTTTGTGGCATATGAGAAATTCCCTAAGCCCCGGACCTGTCGATTTTGGTCAAAAATGAAAATTTCAAAAGTGCCCCAATTTCTGCTTTAAACTTTAGGTACTATCCCAAAATGTATCACTAAGGTGACAGAAGTTGATTTCGGAGCATAATTTTTGAACAGGAGCTTCAACTGTTTTGTGGCATATGAGAAATTCCCTAAGCCCCGGACCTGTCGATTTTGGTCAAAAATGAAAATTTCAAAAGTGCCCCAATTTCTGCTTTAAAGTTTAGGTACTATCCCAAAATGTATCACTAAGGTGACAGAAGTTGATTTTGGAGCATAATTTTTGAACAGGAGCTTCAACCGTTTTGTGGCATATGAGAAATTCCCTAAGCCCCGGACCTGTCGATTTTGGTCAAAAATGAAAATTTCAAAAGTGCCCCAATTTCTGCTTTAAACTTTAGGTACTATCCCAAAATGTATCACTAAGGTGACAGAAGTTGTTTTCTTAGCATAATTTTTGAACAGGAGCTTCAACTGTTTTGTGGCATATGAGAAATTCCCTAAGCCCCGGACCTGTCGATTTTGGTCAAAAATGAAAATTTCAAAAGTGCCCCAATTTCTGCTTTAAAGTTTAGGTACTATCCCAAAATGTATCACTAAGGTGACAGAAGTTGATTTCAGAGCATAATTATTGAACAGTAGCTTCAACCGTTTTGTGGCATATGAGAAATTCCCTAAGCCCCGGACCTGTCGATTTTGGTCAAAAATGAAAATTTCAAAAGTGCCCCAATTTCTGCTTTAAACTTTAGGTACTATCCCAAAATGTATCACTAAGGTGACAGAAGTTGATTTCGGAGCATAATTTTTGAACAGGAGCTTCAACTGTTTTGTGGCATATGAGAAATTCCCTAAGCCCCGGACCTGTCGATTTTGGTCAAAAATGAAAATTTCAAAAGTGCCCCAATTTCTGCTTTAAAGTTTAGGTACTATCCCAAAATGTATCACTAAGGTGACAGAAGTTGATTTTGGAGCATAATTTTTGAACAGGAGCTTCAACCGTTTTGTGGCATATGAGAAATTCCCTAAGCCCCGGACCTGTCGATTTTGGTCAAAAATGAAAATTTCAAAAGTGCCCCAATTTCTGCTTTAAACTTTAGGTACTATCCCAAAATGTATCACTAAGGTGACAGAAGTTGATTTCGGAGCATAATTTTTGAACAGGAGCTTCAACTGTTTTGTGGCATATGAGAAATTCCCTAAGCCCCGGACCTGTCGATTTTGGTCAAAAATGAAAATTTCAAAAGTGCCCCAATTTCTGCTTTAAAGTTTAGGTACTATCCCAAAATGTATCACTAAGGTGACAGAAGTTGATTTCGGAGCATAATTTTTGAACAGGAGCTTCAACCGTTTTGTGGCATATGAGAAATTCCCTAAGCCCCGGACCTGTCGATTTTGGTCAAAAATGAAAATTTCAAAAGTGCCCCAATTTCTGCTTTAAAGTTTAGGTACTATCCCAAAATGTATCACTAAGTTGACAGAAGTTGATTATGGAGCATCATTTTTGAACAGGAGCTTCAACCGTTTTGTGGCATATGAGAAATTCCCTAAGCCCCGGACCTGTCGATTTTGGTCAAAAATGAAAATTTCAAAAGTGCCCCAATTTCTGCTTTAAAGTTTAGGTACTATCCCAAAATGTATCACTGAGGTGACAGAAGTTGATTTCAGAGCATAATTTTTGAACAGTAGCTTCAACTGTTTTGTGGCATATGGTAAATTCCCTAAGCCCCGGACCTGTCGATTTTGGTCAAAAATGAAAATTTCAAAAGTGCCCCAATTTCTGCTTTAAACTTTAGGTACTATCCCAAAATGTATCACTAAGGTAACAGAAGTTGATTTCAGAGCATAATTTTTGAACAGTAGCTTTAACCGTTTTGTGGCATATGAGAAATTCCCTAAGCCCCGGACCTGTCGATTTTGGTCAAAAATGAAAATTTCAAAAGTGCCCCAATTTCTGATTTAAACTCTAGGTACTATCCCAAAATGTATCACTAAGGTGACAGAAGTTGATTTCAGAGCATAATTTTTGAACAGTAGCTTCAACCGTTTTGTGACATATGAGAAATTCCCTAAGCCCCGGACCTGTCGATTTTGGTCAAAAATGAAACTTTCAAAAGTGCCCCAATTTCTGCTTTAAAGTTTAGGTACTTTCCCAAAATGTATCACTAAGGTGACAGAAGTTGATTTCAGAGCATAATTTTTGAACAGTAGCTTCAACCGTTTTGTGGCATATGAGAAATTCCCTAAGCCCCGGACCTGTAGATTTTGGTCTAAAATGAAAATTTCAAAAGTGCCCCAATTTCTGCTTTAAAGTTTAGGTACTATCCCAAAATGTATCACTAAGGTGACAGAAGTTGATTTCAGAGCATAATTATTGAACAGTAGCTTCATCCGTTTTGTGGCATATGAGAAATTCCCTAAGCCCCGGACCTGTCGATTTTGGTCAAAAATGAAAATTTCAAAAGTGCCCCAATTTCTGCTTTAAAGTTTAGGTACTATCCCAAAATGTATCACTAAGGTGACAGAAGTTGATTTCAGAGCATAATTATTGAACAGGAGCTTCAACCGTTTTGTGGCATATGAGAAATTCCCTAAGCCCCGGACCTGTCACTTTTGGTCAAAAATGAAAATTTCAAAAGTGCCCCAATTTCTGCTTTAAAGTTTAGGTACTATCCCAAAATGTATCACTAAGGTGACAGAAGTTGATTTCAGAGCATAATTTTTGAACAGTAGCTTCAACTGTTTTGTGGCATATGATAAATTCCCTAAGCCCCGGACCTGTCGATTTTGGTCAAAAATGAAAATTTCAAAAGTGCCCCAATTTCTGCTTTAAAGTTTAGGTACTATCCCAAAATGTATCACTAAGGTGACAGAAGTTGATTTCGGAGCATAATTTTTGAACAGGAGCTTCAACTGTTTTGTGGCATATGAGAAATTCCCTAAGCCCCGGACCTGTCGATTTTGGTCAAAAATGAAAATTTCAAAAGTGCCCCAATTTCTGCTTTAAAGTTTAGGTACTTTCCCAAAATGTATCACTAAGGTGACAGAAGTTGATTTCAGAGCATAATTTTTGAACAGTAGCTTCATCCGTTTTGTGGCATATGAGAAATTCCCTAAGCCCCGGACCTGTCGATTTTGGTCAAAAATGAAAATTTCAAAAGTGCCCCAATTTCTGCTTTAAAGTTTAGGTACTATCCCAAAATGTATCACTAAGGTGACAGAAGTTGATTTCGGAGCATAATTTTTGAACAGGAGCTTCAACTGTTTTGTGGCATATGAGAAATTCCCTAAGCACCGGACCTGTCGATTTTGGTCAAAAATGAAAATTTCAAAAGTGCCCCAATTTCTGCTTTAAAGTTTAGGTACTTTCTTAAAATGTATCACTAAGGTGACAGAAGTTGATTTCAGAGCATAATTATTGAACAGTAGCTTCAACCGTTTTGTGGCATATGAGAATTTCCCTAAGCCCCGGACCTGTCGATTTTGGTCAAAAATGAAAATTTCAAAAGTGACCCAATTTCTGATTTAAACTTTAGGTACTATCCCAAAATGTATCACTAAGGTGACAGAAGTTGATTTCAGAGCATAATTTTTGAACAGTAGCTTCAACCATTTTGTGGCATATGATAAATTCCCTAAGCCCCGGACCTGTAGATTTTGGTCTAAAATGAAAATTTCAAAAGTGCCCCAATTTCTGATTTAAACTTTAGGTACTTTCCCAAAATGTATCACTAAGGTGACAGAAGTTGATTTCAGAGCATAATTTTTGAACAGTAGCTTCAACTGTTTTGTGGCATATGAGAAATTCCCTAAGCCCCGGACCTGTCAATTTTGGTCAAAAATGAAAATTTCAAAAGTGCCCCAATTTCTGCTTTAAACTTTAGGTACTATCCCAAAATGTATCACTAAGGTGACAGAAGTTGATTTCAGAGCATAATTTTTGAACAGTAGCTTTAACCGTTTTGTGGCATATGAGAAATTCCCTAAGCCCCGGACCTGTCGATTTTGGTCAAAAATGAAAATTTCGAAAGTGCCCCAATTTCTGCTTTAAAGTATAGGAACTATCCCAAAATGTATCACTAAGGTGACAGAAGTTGATTTCGGAGCATGATTTTTGAACAGAGCTTAAACGGTTTTGTGGCATATGATAAATTCCCTAAGCCCCGGACCTGTCGATTTTGGTCAAAAATTAAAGTTTCAAAAGTGCCCCAATTTCTGATTTAAACTTTAGGTACTATCCCAAAATGTATCACTAAGGTGACAGAAGTTGATTTCAGAGCATAATTTTTGAACAGTAGCTTCAACCGTTTTGTGGCATATGAGAAATTCCCTAAGCCCCGGACCTGTCGATTTTGGTCAAAAATGAAAATTTCAAAAGTGCCCCAATTTCTGCTTTAAAGTTTAGGTACTATCCCAAAATGTATCACTAAGGTGACAGAAGTTGATTTCGGAGCATAATTTTTGAACAGGAGCTTCAACTGTTTTGTGGCATATGAGAAATTCCCTAAGCCCCGGACCTGTCGATTTTGGTCAAAAATGAAAATTTCAAAAGTGCCCCAATTTCTGCTTTAAAGTTTAGGTACTCTCCCAAAATGTATCACTAAGGTGACAGAAGTTGATTTCAGAGCATAATTATTGAACAGTAGCTTCAACCGTTTTGTGGCATATGAGAAATTCCCTAAGCCCCGGACCTGTCGATTTTGGTCAAAAATGAAAATTTCAAAAGTGCCCCAATTTCTGCTTTAAAGTTTAGGTACTATCCCAAAATGTATCACTAAGGTGACAGAAGTTGATTTCAGAGCATCATTTTTGAACAGTAGCTTCAACTGTTTTGTGGCATATGATAAATTCCCTAAGCCCCGGACCTGTCGATTTTGGTCAAAAATGAAAATTTCAAAAGTGCCCCAATTTCTGCTTTAAAGTTTAGGTACTTTCCCAAAATGTATCACTAAGGTGACAGAAGTTGATTTCAGAGCATAATTATTGAACAGTAGCTTCAACCGTTTTGTGGCATATGAGAAATTCCCTAAGCCCCGGACCTGTCGATTTTGGTTAAAAATGAAAATTTCAAAAGTGCCCCAATTTCTGCTTTAAAGTTTAGGTACTATCCCAAAATGTATCACTAAGGTGACAGAAGTTGATTTCAGAGCATAATTTTTGAACAGTAGCTTCAACTGTTTTGTAGCATATGATAAATTCCCTAAGCCCCGGACCTGTCGATTTTGGTCAAAAATGAAAATTTCAAAAGTGCCCCAATTTCTGCTTTAAAGTTTAGGTACTTTCCCAAAATGTATCACTAAGGTGACATAAGTTGATTTCAGAGCATAATTTTTGAACAGTAGCTTCAACCATTTTGTGGCATATGAGAAATTCCCTAAGCCCCGGACCTGTCGATTTTGGTCAAAAATGAAAATTTCAAAAGTGCCCCAATTTCTGCTTTAAAGTTTAGGTACTATCCCAAAATGTATCACTAAGGTGACAGAAGTTGATTTCAGAGCATAATTATTGAACAGTAGCTTCAACCGTTTTGTGGCATATGAGAAATTCCTTAAGCCCCGGACCTGTCGATTTTGGTCAAAAATGAAAATTTCAAAAGTGCCCCAATTTCTGCTTTAAAGTTTAGGTACTATCCCAAAATGTATCACTAAGGTGACAGAAGTTGATTTTGGAGCATAATTTTTGAACAGGAGCTTCAACCGTTTTGTGGCATATGAGAAATTCCCTAAGCCCCGGACCTGTCGATTTTGGTCAAAAATGAAAATTTCAAAAGTGCCCCAATTTCTGCTTTAAACTTTAGGTACTATCCCAAAATGTATCACTAAGGTGACAGAAGTTGATTTCGGAGCATAATTTTTGAACAGGAGCTTCAACTGTTTTGTGGCATATGAGAAATTCCCTAAGCCCCGGACCTGTCGATTTTGGTCAAAAATGAAAATTTCAAAAGTGCCCCAATTTCTGCTTTAAAGTTTAGGTACTATCCCAAAATGTATCACTAAGGTGACAGAAGTTGATTTCGGAGCATAATTTTTGAACAGGAGCTTCAACTGTTTTGTGGCATATGAGAAATTCCCTAAGCCCCGGACCTGTCGATTTTGGTCAAAAATGAAAATTTCAAAAGTGCCCCAATTTCTGCTTTAAACTTTAGGTACTATCCCAAAATGTATCACTAAGGTGACAGAAGTTGTTTTCTTAGCATAATTTTTGAACAGGAGCTTCAACTGTTTTGTGGCATATGAGAAATTCCCTAAGCCCCGGACCTGTCGATTTTGGTCAAAAATGAAAATTTCAAAAGTGCCCCAATTTCTGCTTTAAAGTTTAGGTACTATCCCAAAATGTATCACTAAGGTGACAGAAGTTGATTTCAGAGCATAATTATTGAACAGTAGCTTCAACCGTTTTGTGGCATATGAGAAATTCCCTAAGCCCCGGACCTGTCGATTTTGGTCAAAAATGAAAATTTCAAAAGTGCCCCAATTTCTGCTTTAAACTTTAGGTACTATCCCAAAATGTATCACTAAGGTGACAGAAGTTGATTTCGGAGCATAATTTTTGAACAGGAGCTTCAACTGTTTTGTGGCATATGAGAAATTCCCTAAGCCCCGGACCTGTCGATTTTGGTCAAAAATGAAAATTTCAAAAGTGCCCCAATTTCTGCTTTAAAGTTTAGGTACTATCCCAAAATGTATCACTAAGTTGACAGAAGTTGATTATGGAGCATCATTTTTGAACAGGAGCTTCAACCGTTTTGTGGCATATGAGAAATTCCCTAAGCCCCGGACCTGTCGATTTTGGTCAAAAATGAAAATTTCAAAAGTGCCCCAATTTCTGCTTTAAAGTTTAGGTACTATCCCAAAATGTATCACTGAGGTGACAGAAGTTGATTTCAGAGCATAATTTTTGAACAGTAGCTTCAACTGTTTTGTGGCATATGGTAAATTCCCTAAGCCCCGGACCTGTCGATTTTGGTCAAAAATGAAAATTTCAAAAGTGCCCCAATTTCTGCTTTAAACTTTAGGTACTATCCCAAAATGTATCACTAAGGTAACAGAAGTTGATTTCAGAGCATAATTTTTGAACAGTAGCTTTAACCGTTTTGTGGCATATGAGAAATTCCCTAAGCCCCGGACCTGTCGATTTTGGTCAAAAATGAAAATTTCAAAAGTGCCCCAATTTCTGATTTAAACTCTAGGTACTATCCCAAAATGTATCACTAAGGTGACAGAAGTTGATTTCAGAGCATAATTTTTGAACAGTAGCTTCAACCGTTTTGTGACATATGAGAAATTCCCTAAGCCCCGGACCTGTCGATTTTGGTCAAAAATGAAACTTTCAAAAGTGCCCCAATTTCTGCTTTAAAGTTTAGGTACTTTCCCAAAATGTATCACTAAGGTGACAGAAGTTGATTTCAGAGCATAATTTTTGAACAGTAGCTTCAACCGTTTTGTGGCATATGAGAAATTCCCTAAGCCCCGGACCTGTAGATTTTGGTCTAAAATGAAAATTTCAAAAGTGCCCCAATTTCTGCTTTAAAGTTTAGGTACTATCCCAAAATGTATCACTAAGGTGACAGAAGTTGATTTCAGAGCATAATTATTGAACAGTAGCTTCATCCGTTTTGTGGCATATGAGAAATTCCCTAAGCCCCGGACCTGTCGATTTTGGTCAAAAATGAAAATTTCAAAAGTGCCCCAATTTCTGCTTTAAAGTTTAGGTACTATCCCAAAATGTATCACTAAGGTGACAGAAGTTGATTTCAGAGCATAATTATTGAACAGGAGCTTCAACCGTTTTGTGGCATATGAGAAATTCCCTAAGCCCCGGACCTGTCGATTTTGGTCAAAAATGAAAATTTCAAAAGTGCCCCAATTTCTGCTTTAAAGTTTAGGTACTATCCCAAAATGTATCACTAAGGTGACAGAAGTTGATTTCAGAGCATAATTTTTGAACAGTAGCTTCAACTGTTTTGTGGCATATGATAAATTCCCTAAGCCCCGGACCTGTCGATTTTGGTCAAAAATGAAAATTTCAAAAGTGCCCCAATTTCTGCTTTAAAGTTTAGGTACTATCCCAAAATGTATCACTAAGGTGACAGAAGTTGATTTCGGAGCATAATTTTTGAACAGGAGCTTCAACTGTTTTGTGGCATATGAGAAATTCCCTAAGCCCCGGACCTGTCGATTTTGGTCAAAAATGAAAATTTCAAAAGTGCCCCAATTTCTGCTTTAAAGTTTAGGTACTTTCCCAAAATGTATCACTAAGGTGACAGAAGTTGATTTCAGAGCATAATTTTTGAACAGTAGCTTCATCCGTTTTGTGGCATATGAGAAATTCCCTAAGCCCCGGACCTGTCGATTTTGGTCAAAAATGAAAATTTCAAAAGTGCCCCAATTTCTGCTTTAAAGTTTAGGTACTATCCCAAAATGTATCACTAAGGTGACAGAAGTTGATTTCGGAGCATAATTTTTGAACAGGAGCTTCAACTGTTTTGTGGCATATGAGAAATTCCCTAAGCACCGGACCTGTCGATTTTGGTCAAAAATGAAAATTTCAAAAGTGCCCCAATTTCTGCTTTAAAGTTTAGGTACTTTCTTAAAATGTATCACTAAGGTGACAGAAGTTGATTTCAGAGCATAATTATTGAACAGTAGCTTCAACCGTTTTGTGGCATATGAGAATTTCCCTAAGCCCCGGACCTGTCGATTTTGGTCAAAAATGAAAATTTCAAAAGTGACCCAATTTCTGATTTAAACTTTAGGTACTATCCCAAAATGTATCACTAAGGTGACAGAAGTTGATTTCAGAGCATAATTTTTGAACAGTAGCTTCAACCATTTTGTGGCATATGATAAATTCCCTAAGCCCCGGACCTGTAGATTTTGGTCTAAAATGAAAATTTCAAAAGTGCCCCAATTTCTGATTTAAACTTTAGGTACTTTCCCAAAATGTATCACTAAGGTGACAGAAGTTGATTTCAGAGCATAATTTTTGAACAGTAGCTTCAACTGTTTTGTGGCATATGAGAAATTCCCTAAGCCCCGGACCTGTCAATTTTGGTCAAAAATGAAAATTTCAAAAGTGCCCCAATTTCTGCTTTAAACTTTAGGTACTATCCCAAAATGTATCACTAAGGTGACAGAAGTTGATTTCAGAGCATAATTTTTGAACAGTAGCTTTAACCGTTTTGTGGCATATGAGAAATTCCCTAAGCCCCGGACCTGTCGATTTTGGTCAAAAATGAAAATTTCGAAAGTGCCCCAATTTCTGCTTTAAAGTATAGGAACTATCCCAAAATGTATCACTAAGGTGACAGAAGTTGATTTCGGAGCATGATTTTTGAACAGAGCTTAAACGGTTTTGTGGCATATGATAAATTCCCTAAGCCCCGGACCTGTCGATTTTGGTCAAAAATTAAAGTTTCAAAAGTGCCCCAATTTCTGATTTAAACTTTAGGTACTATCCCAAAATGTATCACTAAGGTGACAGAAGTTGATTTCAGAGCATAATTTTTGAACAGTAGCTTCAACCGTTTTGTGGCATATGAGAAATTCCCTAAGCCCCGGACCTGTCGATTTTGGTCAAAAATGAAAATTTCAAAAGTGCCCCAATTTCTGCTTTAAAGTTTAGGTACTATCCCAAAATGTATCACTAAGGTGACAGAAGTTGATTTCGGAGCATAATTTTTGAACAGGAGCTTCAACTGTTTTGTGGCATATGAGAAATTCCCTAAGCCCCGGACCTGTCGATTTTGGTCAAAAATGAAAATTTCAAAAGTGCCCCAATTTCTGCTTTAAAGTTTAGGTACTCTCCCAAAATGTATCACTAAGGTGACAGAAGTTGATTTCAGAGCATAATTATTGAACAGTAGCTTCAACCGTTTTGTGGCATATGAGAAATTCCCTAAGCCCCGGACCTGTCGATTTTGGTCAAAAATGAAAATTTCAAAAGTGCCCCAATTTCTGCTTTAAAGTTTAGGTACTATCCCAAAATGTATCACTAAGGTGACAGAAGTTGATTTCAGAGCATCATTTTTGAACAGTAGCTTCAACTGTTTTGTGGCATATGATAAATTCCCTAAGCCCCGGACCTGTCGATTTTGGTCAAAAATGAAAATTTCAAAAGTGCCCCAATTTCTGCTTTAAAGTTTAGGTACTTTCCCAAAATGTATCACTAAGGTGACAGAAGTTGATTTCAGAGCATAATTATTGAACAGTAGCTTCAACCGTTTTGTGGCATATGAGAAATTCCCTAAGCCCCGGACCTGTCGATTTTGGTTAAAAATGAAAATTTCAAAAGTGCCCCAATTTCTGCTTTAAAGTTTAGGTACTATCCCAAAATGTATCACTAAGGTGACAGAAGTTGATTTCAGAGCATAATTTTTGAACAGTAGCTTCAACTGTTTTGTAGCATATGATAAATTCCCTAAGCCCCGGACCTGTCGATTTTGGTCAAAAATGAAAATTTCAAAAGTGCCCCAATTTCTGCTTTAAAGTTTAGGTACTTTCCCAAAATGTATCACTAAGGTGACATAAGTTGATTTCAGAGCATAATTTTTGAACAGTAGCTTCAACCATTTTGTGGCATATGAGAAATTCCCTAAGCCCCGGACCTGTCGATTTTGGTCAAAAATGAAAATTTCAAAAGTGCCCCAATTTCTGCTTTAAAGTTTAGGTACTATCCCAAAATGTATCACTAAGGTGACAGAAGTTGATTTCAGAGCATAATTATTGAACAGTAGCTTCAACCGTTTTGTGGCATATGAGAAATTCCTTAAGCCCCGGACCTGTCGATTTTGGTCAAAAATGAAAATTTCAAAAGTGCCCCAATTTCTGCTTTAAAGTTTAGGTACTATCCCAAAATGTATCACTAAGGTGACAGAAGTTGATTTTGGAGCATAATTTTTGAACAGGAGCTTCAACCGTTTTGTGGCATATGAGAAATTCCCTAAGCCCCGGACCTGTCGATTTTGGTCAAAAATGAAAATTTCAAAAGTGCCCCAATTTCTGCTTTAAACTTTAGGTACTATCCCAAAATGTATCACTAAGGTGACAGAAGTTGATTTCGGAGCATAATTTTTGAACAGGAGCTTCAACTGTTTTGTGGCATATGAGAAATTCCCTAAGCCCCGGACCTGTCGATTTTGGTCAAAAATGAAAATTTCAAAAGTGCCCCAATTTCTGCTTTAAAGTTTAGGTACTATCCCAAAATGTATCACTAAGGTGACAGAAGTTGATTTCGGAGCATAATTTTTGAACAGGAGCTTCAACTGTTTTGTGGCATATGAGAAATTCCCTAAGCCCCGGACCTGTCGATTTTGGTCAAAAATGAAAATTTCAAAAGTGCCCCAATTTCTGCTTTAAACTTTAGGTACTATCCCAAAATGTATCACTAAGGTGACAGAAGTTGTTTTCTTAGCATAATTTTTGAACAGGAGCTTCAACTGTTTTGTGGCATATGAGAAATTCCCTAAGCCCCGGACCTGTCGATTTTGGTCAAAAATGAAAATTTCAAAAGTGCCCCAATTTCTGCTTTAAAGTTTAGGTACTATCCCAAAATGTATCACTAAGGTGACAGAAGTTGATTTCAGAGCATAATTATTGAACAGTAGCTTCAACCGTTTTGTGGCATATGAGAAATTCCCTAAGCCCCGGACCTGTCGATTTTGGTCAAAAATGAAAATTTCAAAAGTGCCCCAATTTCTGCTTTAAACTTTAGGTACTATCCCAAAATGTATCACTAAGGTGACAGAAGTTGATTTCGGAGCATAATTTTTGAACAGGAGCTTCAACTGTTTTGTGGCATATGAGAAATTCCCTAAGCCCCGGACCTGTCGATTTTGGTCAAAAATGAAAATTTCAAAAGTGCCCCAATTTCTGCTTTAAAGTTTAGGTACTATCCCAAAATGTATCACTAAGGTGACAGAAGTTGATTTTGGAGCATAATTTTTGAACAGGAGCTTCAACCGTTTTGTGGCATATGAGAAATTCCCTAAGCCCCGGACCTGTCGATTTTGGTCAAAAATGAAAATTTCAAAAGTGCCCCAATTTCTGCTTTAAACTTTAGGTACTATCCCAAAATGTATCACTAAGGTGACAGAAGTTGATTTCGGAGCATAATTTTTGAACAGGAGCTTCAACTGTTTTGTGGCATATGAGAAATTCCCTAAGCCCCGGACCTGTCGATTTTGGTCAAAAATGAAAATTTCAAAAGTGCCCCAATTTCTGCTTTAAAGTTTAGGTACTATCCCAAAATGTATCACTAAGGTGACAGAAGTTGATTTCGGAGCATAATTTTTGAACAGGAGCTTCAACCGTTTTGTGGCATATGAGAAATTCCCTAAGCCCCGGACCTGTCGATTTTGGTCAAAAATGAAAATTTCAAAAGTGCCCCAATTTCTGCTTTAAAGTTTAGGTACTATCCCAAAATGTATCACTAAGTTGACAGAAGTTGATTATGGAGCATCATTTTTGAACAGGAGCTTCAACCGTTTTGTGGCATATGAGAAATTCCCTAAGCCCCGGACCTGTCGATTTTGGTCAAAAATGAAAATTTCAAAAGTGCCCCAATTTCTGCTTTAAAGTTTAGGTACTATCCCAAAATGTATCACTGAGGTGACAGAAGTTGATTTCAGAGCATAATTTTTGAACAGTAGCTTCAACTGTTTTGTGGCATATGGTAAATTCCCTAAGCCCCGGACCTGTCGATTTTGGTCAAAAATGAAAATTTCAAAAGTGCCCCAATTTCTGCTTTAAACTTTAGGTACTATCCCAAAATGTATCACTAAGGTAACAGAAGTTGATTTCAGAGCATAATTTTTGAACAGTAGCTTTAACCGTTTTGTGGCATATGAGAAATTCCCTAAGCCCCGGACCTGTCGATTTTGGTCAAAAATGAAAATTTCAAAAGTGCCCCAATTTCTGATTTAAACTCTAGGTACTATCCCAAAATGTATCACTAAGGTGACAGAAGTTGATTTCAGAGCATAATTTTTGAACAGTAGCTTCAACCGTTTTGTGACATATGAGAAATTCCCTAAGCCCCGGACCTGTCGATTTTGGTCAAAAATGAAACTTTCAAAAGTGCCCCAATTTCTGCTTTAAAGTTTAGGTACTTTCCCAAAATGTATCACTAAGGTGACAGAAGTTGATTTCAGAGCATAATTTTTGAACAGTAGCTTCAACCGTTTTGTGGCATATGAGAAATTCCCTAAGCCCCGGACCTGTAGATTTTGGTCTAAAATGAAAATTTCAAAAGTGCCCCAATTTCTGCTTTAAAGTTTAGGTACTATCCCAAAATGTATCACTAAGGTGACAGAAGTTGATTTCAGAGCATAATTATTGAACAGTAGCTTCATCCGTTTTGTGGCATATGAGAAATTCCCTAAGCCCCGGACCTGTCGATTTTGGTCAAAAATGAAAATTTCAAAAGTGCCCCAATTTCTGCTTTAAAGTTTAGGTACTATCCCAAAATGTATCACTAAGGTGACAGAAGTTGATTTCAGAGCATAATTATTGAACAGGAGCTTCAACCGTTTTGTGGCATATGAGAAATTCCCTAAGCCCCGGACCTGTCACTTTTGGTCAAAAATGAAAATTTCAAAAGTGCCCCAATTTCTGCTTTAAAGTTTAGGTACTATCCCAAAATGTATCACTAAGGTGACAGAAGTTGATTTCAGAGCATAATTTTTGAACAGTAGCTTCAACTGTTTTGTGGCATATGATAAATTCCCTAAGCCCCGGACCTGTCGATTTTGGTCAAAAATGAAAATTTCAAAAGTGCCCCAATTTCTGCTTTAAAGTTTAGGTACTATCCCAAAATGTATCACTAAGGTGACAGAAGTTGATTTCGGAGCATAATTTTTGAACAGGAGCTTCAACTGTTTTGTGGCATATGAGAAATTCCCTAAGCCCCGGACCTGTCGATTTTGGTCAAAAATGAAAATTTCAAAAGTGCCCCAATTTCTGCTTTAAAGTTTAGGTACTTTCCCAAAATGTATCACTAAGGTGACAGAAGTTGATTTCAGAGCATAATTTTTGAACAGTAGCTTCATCCGTTTTGTGGCATATGAGAAATTCCCTAAGCCCCGGACCTGTCGATTTTGGTCAAAAATGAAAATTTCAAAAGTGCCCCAATTTCTGCTTTAAAGTTTAGGTACTATCCCAAAATGTATCACTAAGGTGACAGAAGTTGATTTCGGAGCATAATTTTTGAACAGGAGCTTCAACTGTTTTGTGGCATATGAGAAATTCCCTAAGCACCGGACCTGTCGATTTTGGTCAAAAATGAAAATTTCAAAAGTGCCCCAATTTCTGCTTTAAAGTTTAGGTACTTTCTTAAAATGTATCACTAAGGTGACAGAAGTTGATTTCAGAGCATAATTATTGAACAGTAGCTTCAACCGTTTTGTGGCATATGAGAATTTCCCTAAGCCCCGGACCTGTCGATTTTGGTCAAAAATGAAAATTTCAAAAGTGACCCAATTTCTGATTTAAACTTTAGGTACTATCCCAAAATGTATCACTAAGGTGACAGAAGTTGATTTCAGAGCATAATTTTTGAACAGTAGCTTCAACCATTTTGTGGCATATGATAAATTCCCTAAGCCCCGGACCTGTAGATTTTGGTCTAAAATGAAAATTTCAAAAGTGCCCCAATTTCTGATTTAAACTTTAGGTACTTTCCCAAAATGTATCACTAAGGTGACAGAAGTTGATTTCAGAGCATAATTTTTGAACAGTAGCTTCAACTGTTTTGTGGCATATGAGAAATTCCCTAAGCCCCGGACCTGTCAATTTTGGTCAAAAATGAAAATTTCAAAAGTGCCCCAATTTCTGCTTTAAACTTTAGGTACTATCCCAAAATGTATCACTAAGGTGACAGAAGTTGATTTCAGAGCATAATTTTTGAACAGTAGCTTTAACCGTTTTGTGGCATATGAGAAATTCCCTAAGCCCCGGACCTGTCGATTTTGGTCAAAAATGAAAATTTCGAAAGTGCCCCAATTTCTGCTTTAAAGTATAGGAACTATCCCAAAATGTATCACTAAGGTGACAGAAGTTGATTTCGGAGCATGATTTTTGAACAGAGCTTAAACGGTTTTGTGGCATATGATAAATTCCCTAAGCCCCGGACCTGTCGATTTTGGTCAAAAATGAAAATTTCAAAAGTGCCCCAATTTCTGCTTTAAAGTTTAGGTACTTTCCCAAAATGTATCACTAAGGTGACAGAAGTTGATTTCGGAGCATAATTTTTGAACAGTAGCTTCAACCGTTTTGTGGCATATGAGAAATTCCCTAAGCCCCGGACCTGTCAATTTTGGTCAAAAATGAAAATTTCAAAAGTGCCCCAATTTCTGCTTTAAACTTTAGGTACTATCCCAAAATGTATCACTAAGGTGACAGAAGTTGATTTCGGAGCATAATTTTTGAACAGGAGCTTAAACTGTTTTGTGACATATGAGAAATTCCCTAAGCCCCGGACCTGTCGATTTTGGTCAAAAATGAAAATTTCAAAAGTGCCCCAATTTCTGCTTTAAAGTTTAGTTACTATCCCAAAATGTATCACTAAGGTGACAGAAGTTGATTATGGAGCATAATTTTTGAACAGGAGCTTCAACTGTTTTGTGGCATATGAGAAATTCCCTAAGCCCCGGACCTGTCGATTTTGGTCAAAAATGAAAATTTCAAAAGTGCCCCAATTTCTGCTTTAAACTTTAGGTACTATCCCAAAATGTATCACTAAGGTGACAGAAGTTGATTTCGGAGCATAATTTTTGAACAGGAGCTTCAACTGTTTTGTGGCATATGAGAAATTCCCTAAGCCCCGGACCTGTCGATTTTGGTCAAAAATGAAAATTTCAAAAGTGCCCCAATTTCTGCTTTAAAGTTTAGGTACTATCCCAAAATGTATCACTAAGGTGACAGAAGTTGATTTCGGAGCATAATTTTTGAACAGGAGCTTCAACCATTTTGTGGCATATGAGAAATTCCCTAAGCCCCGGACCTGTCGATTTTGGTCAAAAATGAAAATTTCAAAAGTGCCCCAATTTCTGCTTTAAAGTTTAGGTACTCTCCCAAAATGTATCACTAAGGTGACAGAAGTTGATTTCAGAGCATAATTATTGAACAGTAGCTTCAACCGTTTTGTGGCATATGAGAAATTCCCTAAGCCCCGGACCTGTCGATTTTGGTCAAAAATGAAAATTTCAAAAGTGCCCCAATTTCTGCTTTAAAGTTTAGGTACTATCCCAAAATGTATCACTAAGGTGACAGAAGTTGATTTCAGAGCATAATTTTTGAACAGTAGCTTCAACTGTTTTGTAGCATATGATAAATTCCCTAAGCCCCGGACCTGTCGATTTTGGTCAAAAATGAAAATTTCAAAAGTGCCCCAATTTCTGCTTTAAACTTTAGGTACTATCCCAAAATGTATCACTAAGGTGACAGAAGTTGATTTCGGAGCATAATTTTTGAACAGGAGCTTCAACTGTTTTGTGGCATATGAGAAATTCCCTAAGCCCCGGACCTGTCGATTTTGGTCAAAAATGAAAATTTCAAAAGTGCCCCAATTTCTGCTTTAAAGTTTAGGTACTATCCCAAAATGTATCACTAAGGTGACAGAAGTTGATTTCGGAGCATAATTTTTGAACAGGAGCTTCAACCATTTTGTGGCATATGAGAAATTCCCTAAGCCCCGGACCTGTCGATTTTGGTCAAAAATGAAAATTTCAAAAGTGCCCCAATTTCTGCTTTAAAGTTTAGGTACTCTCCCAAAATGTATCACTAAGGTGACAGAAGTTGATTTCAGAGCATAATTATTGAACAGTAGCTTCAACCGTTTTGTGGCATATGAGAAATTCCCTAAGCCCCGGACCTGTCGATTTTGGTCAAAAATGAAAATTTCAAAAGTGCCCCAATTTCTGCTTTAAAGTTTAGGTACTATCCCAAAATGTATCACTAAGGTGACAGAAGTTGATTTCAGAGCATCATTTTTGAACAGTAGCTTCAACTGTTTTGTGGCATATGATAAATTCCCTAAGCCCCGGACCTGTCGATTTTGGTCAAAAATGAAAATTTCAAAAGTGCCCCAATTTCTGCTTTAAAGTTTAGGTACTTTCCCAAAATGTATCACTAAGGTGACAGAAGTTGATTTCAGAGCATAATTATTGAACAGTAGCTTCAACCGTTTTGTGGCATATGAGAAATTCCCTAAGCCCCGGACCTGTCGATTTTGGTCAAAAATGAAAATTTCAAAAGTGCCCCAATTTCTGCTTTAAAGTTTAGGTACTATCCCAAAATGTATCACTAAGGTGACAGAAGTTGATTTCAGAGCATAATTTTTGAACAGTAGCTTCAACTGTTTTGTGGCATATGAGAAATTCCCTAAGCCCCGGACCTGTCGATTTTGGTCAAAAATGAAAATTTCAAAAGTGCCCCAATTTCTGCTTTAAAGTATAGGAACTATCCCAAAATGTAACACTAAGATGACAGAAGTTGATTTCGAAGCATAAATTTTGAACAGGAGCTTCAACTGTTTTGTGGCATATGAGAAATTCCCTAAGCCCCGGACCTGGTGATTTTGGTCAAAAATGAAAATTTCAAAAGTGCCCCAATTTCTGCTTTAAAGTTTAGGTACTTTCCCAAAATGTATCACTAAGGTGACAGAAGTTGATTTCAGAGCATAATTTTTGAACAGTAGCTTCAACTGTTTTGTAGCATATGAGAAATTCCCTAAGCCCCGGACCTGTCGATTTTGGTCAAAAATGAAAATTTCAAAAGTGCCCCAATTTCTGCTTTAAAGTTTAGGTACTTTCCCAAAATGTATCACTAAGGTGACATAAGTTGATTTCAGAGCATAATTTTTGAACAGTAGCTTCAACCATTTTGTGGCATATGAGAAATTCCCTAAGCCCCGGACCTGTCGATTTTGGTCAAAAATGAAAATTTCAAAAGTGCCCCAATTTCTGCTTTAAAGTTTAGGTACTATCCCAAAATGTATCACTAAGGTGACAGAAGTTGATTTCAGAGCATAATTATTGAACAGTAGCTTCAACCGTTTTGTGGCATATGAGAAATTCCTTAAGCCCCGGACCTGTCGATTTTGGTCAAAAATGAAAATTTCAAAAGTGCCCCAATTTCTGCTTTAAAGTTTAGGTACTATCCCAAAATGTATCACTAAGGTGACAGAAGTTGATTTCAGAGCATCATTTTTGAACAGTAGCTTCAACTGTTTTGTGGCATATGATAAATTCCCTAAGCCCCGGACCTGTCGATTTTGGTCAAAAATGAAAATTTCAAAAGTGCCCCAATTTCTGCTTTAAAGTATAGGAACTATCCCAAAATGTAACACTAAGATGACAGAAGTTGATTTCGAAGCATAAATTTTGAACAGGAGCTTCAACTGTTTTGTGGCATATGAGAAATTCCCTAAGCCCCGGACCTGGTGATTTTGGTCAAAAATGAAAATTTCAAAAGTGCCCCAATTTCTGCTTTAAAGTTTAGGTACTTTCCCAAAATGTATCACTAAGGTGACAGAAGTTGATTTCAGAGCATAATTTTTGAACAGTAGCTTCAACCGTTTTGTGGCATATGAGAAATTCCCTAAGCCCCGGACCTGTCGATTTTGGTCAAAAATGAAAATTTCAAAAGTGCCCGTATTTCTGCTTTAAAGTTTAGGTACTTTCCCAAAATGTATCACTAAGGTGACAGAAGTTGATTTCGGAGCATAATTTTTGAACAGTAGCTTCAACCGTTTTGTGGCATATGAGAAATTCCCTAAGCCCCGGACCTGTCAATTTTGGTCAAAAATGAAAATTTCAAAAGTGCCCCAATTTCTGCTTTAAACTTTAGGTACTATCCCAAAATGTATCACTAAGGTGACAGAAGTTGATTTCGGAGCATAATTTTTGAACAGGAGCTTCAACTGTTTTGTGGCATATGAGAAATTCCCTAAGCCCCGGACCTGTCGATTTTGGTCAAAAATGAAAATTTCAAAAGTGCCCCAATTTCTGCTTTAAAGTTTAGGTACTATCCCAAAATGTATCACTAAGGTGACAGAAGTTGATTTCAGAGCATAATTATTGAACAGTAGCTTCAACCGTTTTGTGGCATATGAGAAATTCCCTAAGCCCCGGACCTGTCGATTTTGGTCAAAAATGAAAATTTCAAAAGTGCCCCAATTTCTGCTTTAAAGTTTAGGTACTATCCCAAAATGTATCACTAAGGTGACAGAAGTTGATTTCAGAGCATAATTTTTGAACAGGAGCTTAAACTGTTTTGTGACATATGAGAAATTCCCTAAGCCCCGGACCTGTCGATTTTGGTCAAAAATGAAAATTTCAAAAGTGCCCCAATTTCTGCTTTAAAGTTTAGGTACTATCCCAAAATGTATCACTAAGGTGACAGAAGTTGATTTCAGAGCATAATTTTTGAACAGTAGCTTCAACCGTTTTGTGGCATATGAGAAATTCCCTAAGCCCCGGACCTGTCGATTTTGGTCAAAAATGAAAATTTCAAAAGTGCCCCAATTTCTGCTTTAAAGTTTAGTTACTATCCCAAAATGTATCACTAAGGTGACAGAAGTTGATTATGGAGCATAATTTTTGAACAGGAGCTTCAACTGTTTTGTGGCATATGATAAATTCCCTAAGCCCCGGACCTGTCGATTTTGGTCAAAAATGAAAATTTCAAAAGTGCCCCAATTTCTGCTTTAAACTTTAGGTACTATCCCAAAATGTATCACTAAGGTGACAGAAGTTGATTTCGGAGCATAATTTTTGAACAGGAGCTTCAACTGTTTTGTGGCATATGAGAAATTCCCTAAGCCCCGGACCTGTCGATTTTGGTCAAAAATGAAAATTTCAAAAGTGCCCCAATTTCTGCTTTAAAGTTTAGGTACTATCCCAAAATGTATCACTAAGGTGACAGAAGTTGATTTTGGAGCATAATTTTTGAACAGGAGCTTCAACCGTTTTGTGGCATATGAGAAATTCCCTAAGCCCCGGACCTGTCAATTTTGGTCAAAAATGAAAATTTCAAAAGTGCCCCAATTTCTGCTTTAAAGTATAGGAACTATCCCAAAATGTAACACTAAGATGACAGAAGTTGATTTCGAAGCATAAATTTTGAACAGGAGCTTCAACTGTTTTGTGGCATATGAGAAATTCCCTAAGCCCCGGACCTGGTGATTTTGGTCAAAAATGAAAATTTCAAAAGTGCCCCAATTTCTGCTTTAAAGTTTAGGTACTTTCCCAAAATGTATCACTAAGGTGACAGAAGTTGATTTCAGAGCATAATTTTTGAACAGTAGCTTCAACCGTTTTGTGGCATATGAGAAATTCCCTAAGCCCCGGACCTGTCGATTTTGGTCAAAAATGAAAATTTCAAAAGTGCCCGTATTTCTGCTTTAAAGTTTAGGTACTTTCCCAAAATGTATCACTAAGGTGACAGAAGTTGATTTCGGAGCATAATTTTTGAACAGTAGCTTCAACCGTTTTGTGGCATATGAGAAATTCCCTAAGCCCCGGACCTGTCAATTTTGGTCAAAAATGAAAATTTCAAAAGTGCCCCAATTTCTGCTTTAAACTTTAGGTACTATCCCAAAATGTATCACTAAGGTGACAGAAGTTGATTTCGGAGCATAATTTTTGAACAGGAGCTTCAACCGTTTTGTGGCATATGAGAAATTCCCTAAGCCCCGGACCTGTCGATTTTGGTCAAAAATGAAAATTTCAAAAGTGCCCCAATTTCTGCTTTAAAGTTTAGGTACTATCCCAAAATGTATCACTAAGGTGACAGAAGTTGATTTCAGAGCATAATTTTTGAACAGTAGCTTCAACTGTTTTGTGGCATATGATAAATTCCCTAAGCCCCGGACCTGTCGATTTTGGTCAAAAATGAACATTTCAAAAGTGCCCCAATTTCTGCTTTAAACTTTAGGTACTATCCCAAAATGTATCACTAAGGTGACAGAAGTTGATTTCGGAGCATAATTTTTGAACAGGAGCTTAAACTGTTTTGTGACATATGAGAAATTCCCTAAGCCCCGGACCTGTCGATTTTGGTCAAAAATGAAAATTTCAAAAGTGCCCCAATTTCTGCTTTAAAGTTTAGGTACTATCCCAAAATGTATCACTAAGGTGACAGAAGTTGATTTCAGAGCATAATTTTTGAACAGTAGCTTCAACCGTTTTGTGGCATATGAGAAATTCCCTAAGCCCCGGACCTGTCGATTTTGGTCAAAAATGAAAATTTCAAAAGTGCCCCAATTTCTGCTTTAAAGTTTAGTTACTATCCCAAAATGTATCACTAAGGTGACAGAAGTTGATTATGGAGCATAATTTTTGAACAGGAGCTTCAACTGTTTTGTGGCATATGATAAATTCCCTAAGCCCCGGACCTGTCGATTTTGGTCAAAAATGAAAATTTCAAAAGTGCCCCAATTTCTGCTTTAAACTTTAGGTACTATCCCAAAATGTATCACTAAGGTGACAGAAGTTGATTTCGGAGCATAATTTTTGAACAGGAGCTTCAACTGTTTTGTGGCATATGAGAAATTCCCTAAGCCCCGGACCTGTCGATTTTGGTCAAAAATGAAAATTTCAAAAGTGCCCCAATTTCTGCTTTAAAGTTTAGGTACTATCCCAAAATGTATCACTAAGGTGACAGAAGTTGATTTTGGAGCATAATTTTTGAACAGGAGCTTCAACCGTTTTGTGGCATATGAGAAATTCCCTAAGCCCCGGACCTGTCGATTTTGGTCAAAAATGAAAATTTCAAAAGTGCCCCAATTTCTGCTTTAAAGTTTAGGTACTATCCCAAAATGTATCACTAAGGTGACAGAAGTTGATTTCGGAGCATAATTTTTGAACAGGAGCTTCAACCATTTTGTGGCATATGAGAAATTCCCTAAGCCCCGGACCTGTCGATTTTGGTCAAAAATGAAAATTTCAAAAGTGCCCCAATTTCTGCTTTAAAGTTTAGGTACTCTCCCAAAATGTATCACTAAGGTGACAGAAGTTGATTTCAGAGCATAATTATTGAACAGTAGCTTCAACCGTTTTGTGGCATATGAGAAATTCCCTAAGCCCCGGACCTGTCGATTTTGGTCAAAAATGAAAATTTCAAAAGTGCCCCAATTTCTGCTTTAAAGTTTAGGTACTTTCCCAAAATGTATCACTAAGGTGACAGAAGTTGATTTCAGAGCATAATTTTTGAACAGTAGCTTCAACCGTTTTGTGGCATATGAGAAATTCCCTAAGCCCCGGACCTGTCGATTTTGGTCAAAAATGAAAATTTCAAAAGTGCCCCAATTTCTGCTTTAAAGTTTAGGTACTATCCCAAAATGTATCACTAAGGTGACAGAAGTTGATTTCGGAGCATAATTTTTGAACAGTAGCTTCAACCGTTTTGTGGCATATGAGAAATTCCCTAAGCCCCGGACCTGTCGATTTTGGTCAAAAATGAAAATTTCAAAAGTGCCCCAATTTCTGATTTAAACTTTAGGTACTATCCCAAAATGTATCACTAAGGTGACAGAAGTTGATTTCAGAGCATAATTTTTGAACAGTAGCTTCAACCGTTTTGTGGCATATGAGAAATTCCCTAAGCCCCGGACCTGTAGATTTTGGTCTAAAATGAAAATTTCAAAAGTGCCCCAATTTCTGCTTTAAAGTTTAGGTACTTTCCCAAAATGTATCACTAAGGTGACAGAAGTTGATTTCAGAGCATAATTTTTGAACAGTAGCTTCAACCGTTTTGTGGCATATGAGAAATTCCCTAAGTCCCGGACCTGTCAATTTTGGTCAAAAATGAAAATTTCAAAAGTGCCCCAATTTCTGCTTTAAACTTTAGGTACTATCCGAAAATGTATCACTAAGGTGACAGAAGTTGATTTCGGAGCATAATTTTTGAACAGGAGCTTCAACTGTTTTGTGGCATATGAGAAATTACCTAAGCCCCGGACCTGTCGATTTTGGTCAAAAAATGAAAATTTCAAAAGTGCCCCAATTTCTGCTTTAAAGTTTAGGTACTATCCCAAAATGTATCACTAAGGTGACAGAAGTTGATTTCAGAGCATAATTATTGAACAGTAGCTTCAACCGTTTTGTGGCATATGAGAAATTCCCTAAGCCCCGGCCCTGTCGATTTTGGTCAAAAATGAAAATTTCAAAAGTGCCCCAATTTCTGCTTTAAAGTTTAGGTACTTTCCCAAAATGTATCACTAAGGTGACAGAAGTTGATTTCGGAGCATAATTTTTGAACAGTAGCTTCAACCGTTTTGTGGCATATGAGAAATTCCCTAAGCCCCGGACCTGTCGATTTTGGTCAAAAATGAAAATTTCAAAAGTGCCCCAATTTCTGATTTAAACTTTAGGTACTATCCCAAAATGTATCACTAAGGTGACAGAAGTTGATTTCAGAGCATAATTTTTGAACTTCAACCGTTTTGTGGCATATGAGAAATTCCCTAAGCCCCGGACCTGTAGATTTTGGTCTAAAATGAAAATTTCAAAAGTGCCCCAATTTCTGCTTTAAAGTTTAGGTACTTTCCCAAAATGTATCACTAAGGTGACAGAAGTTGATTTCAGAGCATAATTTTTGAACAGTAGCTTCAACCGTTTTGTGGCATATGAGAAATTCCCTAAGCCCCGGACCTGTCGATTTTGGTCAAAAATGAAAATTTCAAAGTGCCCCAATTTCTGCTTTAAAGTTTAGGTACTTTCCCAAAATGTATCACTAAGGTGACAGAAGTTGATTTCGGAGCATAATTTTTGAACAGTAGCTTCAACCGTTTTGTGGCATATGAGAAATTCCCTAAGCCCCGGACCTGTAGATTTTGGTCTAAAATGAAAATTTCAAAAGTGCCCCAATTTCTGCTTTAAAGTTTAGGTACTTTCCCAAAATGTATCACTAAGGTGACAGAAGTTGATTTCAGAGCATAATTTTTGAACAGTAGCTTCAACCGTTTTGTGGCATATGATAAATTCCCTAAGCCCCGGACCTGTCGATTTTGGTCAAAAATGAAAATTTCAAAAGTGCCCCAATTTCTGATTTAAAGTTTAGGTACTTTCCCAAAATGTATCACTAAGGTGACAGAAGTTGATTTCGGAGCATAATTTTTGAACAGTAGCTTCAACCGTTTTGTGGCATATGAGAAATTCCCTAAGCCCCGGACCTGTCGATTTTGGTCAAAAATGAAAATTTCAAAAGTGCCCCAATTTCTGCTTTAAAGTTTAGGTACTATCCCAAAATGTATCACTAAGGTGACAGAAGTTGATTTCAGAGCATAATTATTGTACAGGAGCTTCAACCGTTTTGTGGCATATGAGAAATTCCCTAAGCCCCGGACCTGTCAATTTTGGTCAAAAATGAAAATTTCAAAAGTGCCCCAATTTCTGCTTTAAAGTTTAGGTACTATCCCAAAATGTATCACTAAGGTGACAGAAGTTGATTTCAGAGCATAATTTTTGAACAGTAGCTTCAACTGTTTTGTGGCATATGATAAATTCCCTAAGCCCCGGACCTGTCGATTTTGGTCAAAAATGAAAATTTCAAAAGTGCCCCAATTTCTGCTTTAAAGTTTAGGTACTATCCCAAAATGTATCACTAAGGTGACAGAAGTTGATTTCGGAGCATAATTTTTGAACAGGAGCTTCAACTGTTTTGTGGCATATGAGAAATTCCCTAAGCACCGGACCTGTCGATTTTGGTCAAACTTGAAAATTTCAAAAGTGCCCCAATTTCTGCTTTAAAGTTTAGGTACTTTCCCAAAATGTATCACTAAGGTGACAGAAGTTGATTTCGGAGCATAATTTTTGAACAGTAGCTTCAACCGTTTTGTGGCATATGAGAAATTCCCTAAGCCCCGGACCTGTAGATTTTGGTCTAAAATGAAAATTTCAAAAGTGCCCCAATTTCTGCTTTAAAGTTTAGGTACTTTCCCAAAATGTATCACTAAGGTGACAGAAGTTGATTTCGGAGCATAATTTTTGAACAGTAGCTTCAACCGTTTTGTGGCATATGAGAAATTCCCTAAGCCCCGGACCTGTCAATTTTGGTCAAAAATGAAAATTTCAAAAGTGCCCCAATTTCTGCTTTAAACTTTAGGTACTATCCCAAAATGTATCACTAAGGTGACAGAAGTTGATTTCGGAGCATAATTTTTGAACAGGAGCTTCAACTGTTTTGTGGCATATGAGAAATTCCCTAAGCCCCGGACCTGTCGATTTTGGTCTAAAATGAAAATTTCAAAAGTGCTCCAATTTCTGCTTTAAAGTTTAGGTACTTTCCCAAAATGTATCACTAAGGTGACAGAAGTTGATTTCAGAGCATAATTTTTGAACAGTAGCTTCAACCGTTTTGTGGCATATGATAAATTCCCTAAGCCCCGGACCTGTCGATTTTGGTCAAAAATGAAAATTTCAAAAGTGCCCCAATTTCTGCTTTAAAGTTTAGGTACTTTCCCAAAATGTATCACTAAGGTGACAGAAGTTGATTTCGGAGCATAATTTTTGAACAGTAGCTTCAACCGTTTTGTGGCATATGAGAAATTCCCTAAGCCCCGGACCTGTCAATTTTGGTCAAAAATGAAAATTTCAAAAGTGCCCCAATTTCTGCTTTAAACTTTAGGTACTATCCCAAAATGTATCACTAAGGTGACAGAAGTTGATTTCGGAGCATAATTTTTGAACAGGAGCTTCAACTGTTTTGTGGCATATGAGAAATTCCCCAAGCCCCGGACCTGTCGATTTTGGTCAAAAATGAAAATTTCAAAAGTGCCCCAATTTCTGCTTTAAAGTTTAGGTACTATCCCAAAATGTATCACTAAGGTGACAGAAGTTGATTTCAGAGCATAATTATTGAACAGGAGCTTCAACCGTTTTGTGGCATATGAGAAATTCCCTAAGCCCCGGACCTGTCAATTTTGGTCAAAAATGAAAATTTCAAAAGTGCCCCAATTTCTGCTTTAAAGTTTAGGTACTATCCCAAAATGTATCACTAAGGTGACAGAAGTTGATTTCAGAGCATAATTTTTGAACAGTAGCTTCAACTGTTTTGTGGCATATGATAAATTCCCTAAGCCCCGGACCTGTCGATTTTAGTCAAAAATGAAAATTCAAAAGTGCCCCAATTTCTGCTTTAAAGTTTAGGTACTATCCCAAAATGTATCACTAAGGTGACAGAAGTTGATTTCGGAGCATAATTTTTTAACAGGAGCTTCAACTGTTTTGTGGCATATGAGAAATTCCCTAAGCCCCGGACCTGTCGATTTTGGTCAAAAATGAAAATTTCAAAAGTGCCCCAATTCCTGCTTTAAAGTTTAGGTACTTTCCCAAAATGTATCACTAAGGTGACAGAAGTTGATTTCAGAGCATAATTTTTGAACAGTAGCTTCAACCGTTTTGTGGCATATGAGAAATTCCCTAAGCCCCGGACCTGTCGATTTTGGTCAAAAATGAAAATTTCAAAAGTGCCCTAATTTCTGCTTTAAAGTTTAGGTACTATCCCAAAATGTATCACTAAGGTGACAGAAGTTGATTTCGGAGCATAATTTTTTAACAGGAGCTTCAACTGTTTTGTGGCATATGAGAAATTCCCTAAGCCCCGGACCTGTCGATTTTGGTCAAAAATGAAAATTTCAAAAGTGCCCCAATTCCTGCTTTAAAGTTTAGGTAATTTCCCAAAATGTATCACTAAGGTGACAGAAGTTGATTTCAGAGCATAATTTTTGAACAGTAGCATCAACCGTTTTGTGGCATATGAGAAATTCCCTAAGCCCCGGACCTGTCGATTTTGGTCAAAATGAAAATTTCAAAAGTGCCCCAATTTCTGCTTTAAAGTTTAGGTACTATCCCAAAATGTATCACTAAGGTGACAGAAGTTGATTTCGGAGCATAATTTTTGAACAGGAGCTTCAACTGTTTTGTGGCATATGAGAAATTCCCTAAGCCCCGGACCTGTCGATTTTGGTCAAAAATGAAAATTTCAAAAGTGCCCCAATTTCTGCTTTAAAGTTTAGGTACTTTCCCAAAATGTATCACTAAGGTGACATAAGTTGATTTCAGAGCATAATTTTTGAACAGTAGCTTCAACCGTTTTGTGGCATATGAGAAATTCCTTAAGCCCGGACCTGTCGATTTTGGTCAAAAATGAAAATGTCAAAAGTGCCCCAATTTCTGCTTTAAAGTTTAGGTACTATCCCAAAATGTATCACTAAGGTGACAGAAGTTGATTTCGGAGCATAATTTTTGAACAGGAGCTTCAACCATTTTGTGGCATATGAGAAATTCCCTAAGCCCCGGACCTGTCGATTTTGGTCAAAAATGAAAATTTCAAAAGTGCCCCAATTTCTGCTTTAAAGTTTAGGTACTATCCCAAAATGTATCACTAAGGTGACAGAAGTTGATTTCAGAGCATAATTTTTGAACAGTAGCTTCAACCGTTTTGTGGCATATGAGAAATTCCCTAAGTCCCGGACCTGTCGATTTTGGTCAAAAATGAAAATTTTAAAAGTGCCCCAATTTCTGCTTTAAAGTTTAGGTACTATCCCAAAATGTATCACTAAGGTGACAGAAGTTGATTTCGGAGCATAATTTTTGAACAGGAGCTTCAACCATTTTGTGGCATATGAGAAATTCCCTAAGCCCCGGACCTGTCGATTTTGGTCAAAAATGAAAATTTCAAAAGTGCCCCAATTTCTGCTTGAAAGTTTAGGTACTATCCCAAAATGTATCACTAAGGTGACAGACGTTGATTTCAGAGCATAATTATTGAACAGTAGCTTCAACCGTTTTGTGGCATATGAGAAATTCCCTAAGCCCCGAACCTGTCGATTTTGGTCAAAAATGAAAATTTCAAAAGTGCCCCAATTTCTGCTTTAAAGTTTAGGTACTATCCCAAAATGTATCACTAAGGTGACAGAAGTTGATTATGGAGCATAATTTTTGAACAGGAGCTTCAACCGTTTTGTGGCATATGAGAAATTCCCTAAGCCCCGGACCTGTCGATTTTGGTCAAAAATGAAAATTTCAAAAGTGCCCCAATTTCTGCTTTAAAGTATAGGAACTATCCCAAAATGTAACACTAAGGTGACAGAAGTTGATTTCGGAGCATAATTTTTGAACAGGAGCTTCAACCGTTTTGTGGCATATGAGAAATTCCCTAAGCCCCGGACCTGTCGATTTTGGTCAAAAATGAACATTTCAAAAGTGCCCCAATTTCTGCTTTAAAGTATAGGAACTATCCCAAAATGTATCACTAAGGTGACAGAAGTTGATTTCGGAGCATCATTTTTGAACAGAAGCTTCAACCATTTTGTGGCATATGACAAATTCCCTAAGCACCGGACCTGTCGATATTGGTCAAAAATGAAAATTTCAAAAGTGCCCCAATTTCTGCTTTAAAGTTTAGGTACTATCCCAAAATGTATCACTAAGGTGACAGAAGTTGATTTCGGAGCATAAATTTTGAACAGGAGCTTCAACTGTTTTGTGGCATATGATAAATTCCCTAAGCCCCGGACCTGTCGATTTTGGTCAAAAATGAAAATTTCAAAAGTGCCCCAATTTCTGCTTTAAACTTTAGGTACTATCCCAAAATGTATCACTAAGGTGACAGAAGTTGATTATGGAGCATAATTTTTGAAACAGGAGCTTCAACCGTTTTGTGGCATATGAGAAATTCCCTAAGCCCCGGACCTGTCGATTTTGGTCAAAAATGAAAATTTCAAAAGTGCCCCAATTTCTGCTTTAAAGTATAGGAACTATCCCAAAATGTAACACTAAGGTGACAGAAGTTGATTTCGGAGCATAATTTTTGAACAGGAGCTTCAACCGTTTTGTGGCATATGAGAAATTCCCTAAGCCCCGGACCTGTCGATTTTGGTCAAAAATGAAAATTTCAAAAGTGCCCCAATTTCTGCTTTAAAGTATAGGAACTATCCCAAAATGTATCACTAAGGTGACAGAAGTTGATTTCGGAGCATCATTTTTGAACAGGAGCTTCAACCTTTTTGTGGCATATCACAAATTCCCTAAGCACCGGACCTGTCGATTTTGGTCAAAAATGAAAATTTCAAAAGTGCCCCAATTTCTGCTTTAAAGTTTAGGTACTATCCCAAAATGTATAACTAAGGTGACAGAAGTTGATTTCGGAGCATAAATTTTGAACAGGAGCTTCAACTGTTTTGTGGCATATGAGAAATTCCCTAAGCCCCGGACCTGGCGATTTTGGTCAAAAATGAAAATTTCAAAAGTGCCCCAATTTCTGCTTTAAAGTTTAGGTACTTTCCCAAAATGTATCACTAAGGTGACAGAAGTTGATTTCAGAGCATAATTTTTGAACAGTAGCTTCAACCGTTTTGTGGCATATGAGAAATTCCCTAAGCCCCGGACCTGTCGATTTTGGTTAAAAATGAAAATTTCAAAAGTGCCCCAATTTCTGCTTTAAACTTTAGGTACTATCCCAAAATGTATCACTAAGGTGACAGAAGTTGATTTCAGAGCATAATTTTTGAACAGTAGCTTCAACTGTTTTGTGGCATATGATAAATTCCCTAAGCCCCGGACCTGTCGATTTTGGTCAAAAATGAAAATTTCAAAAGTGCCCCAATTTCTGCTTTAAACTTTAGGTACTATCCCAAAATGTATCACTAAGGTGACAGAAGTTGATTATGGAGCATAATTTTTGAACAGGAGCTTCAACCGTTTTGTGGCTTATGAGAAATTCCCTAAGCCCCGGACCTGTCGATTTTGGTCAAAAATGAAAATTTCAAATGTGCCCCAATTTCTGCTTTAAAGTATAGGAACTATCCCAAAATGTAACACTAAGGTGACAGAAGTTGATTTCGGAGCATAATTTTTGAACAGGAGCTTCAACCGTTTTGTGGCATATGAGAAATTCCCTAAGCCCCAGACCTGTCGATTTTGGTCAAAAATGAAAATTTCAAAAGTGCCCCAATTTCTGCTTTAAAGTATAGGAACTATCCCAAAATGTATCACTAAGGTGACAGAAGTTGATTTCGGAGCATCATTTTTGAACAGGAGCTTCAACCATTTTGTGGCATATGACAAATTCCCTAAGCACCGGACCTGTCGATTTTGGTCAAAAATGAAAATTTCAAAAGTGCCCCAATTTCTGCTTTAAAGTTTAGGTACTATCCCAAAATGTATCACTAAGGTGACAGAAGTTGATTTCGGAGCATAAATTTTGAACAGGAGCTTCAACTGTTTTGTGGCATATGAGAAATTCCCTAAGCCCCGGACCTGGCGATTTTGGTCAAAAATGAAAATTTCAAAAGTGCCCCAATTTCTGCTTTAAAGTTTAGGTACTTTCCCAAAATGTATCACTAAGGTGACAGAAGTTGATTTCAGAGCATAATTTTTGAACAGTAGCTTCAACCGTTTTGTGGCATATGAGAAATTCCCTAAGCCTCGGACCTGTCAATTTTGGTCAAAAATGAAAATTTCAAAAGTGCCCCAATTTCTGCTTTAAACTTTAGGTACTATCCCAAAATGTATCACTAAGGTGACAGAAGATGATTTCGGAGCATAATTTTTGAACAGGAGCTTCAACTGTTTTGTGGCATATGAGAAATTCCCTAAGCCCCGGAACTGTCGATTTTGGTCAAAAATGAAAATTTCAAAAGTGCCCCAATTTCTGCTTTAAAGTTTAGGTACTATCCCAAAATGTATCACTAAGGTGACAGAAGTTGATTTCGGAGCATAATTTTTGAACAGGAGCTTCAACTGTTTTGTGGCATATGAGAAATTCCCTAAGCCCCGGACCTGTCGATTTTGGTCAAAAATGAAAATTTCAAAAGTGCCCCAATTTCTGCTTTAAAGTTTAGGTACTATCCCAAAATGTATCACTAAGGTGACAGAAGTTGATTTCAGAGCATAATTATTGAACAGTAGCTTCAACCGTTTTGTGGCATATGAGAAATTCCCTAAGCCCCGGACCTGTCGATTTTGGTCAAAAATGAAAATTTCAAAAGTGCCCCAATTTCTGCTTTAAAGTTTAGGTACTATCCCAAAATGTATCACTAAGGTGACAGAAGTTGATTTCAGAGCATAATTTTTGAACAGTAGCTTCAACTGTTTTGTGGCATATGATAAATTCCCTAAGCCCCGGACCTGTCGATTTTGGTCAAAAATGAAAATTTCAAAAGTGCCCCAATTTCTGCTTTAAAGTTTAGGTACTTTCCCAAAATGTATCACTAAGGTGACAGAAGTTGTTTTCTTAGCATAATTTTTGAACAGGAGCTTCAACTGTTTTGTGGCATATGAGAAATTCCCTAAGCCCCGGACCTGTCGATTTTGGTCAAAAATGAAAATTTCAAAAGTGCCCCAATTTCTGCTTTAAAGTTTAGGTACTATCCCAAAATGTATCACTAAGGTGACAGAAGTTGATTTCAGAGCATAATTATTGAACAGTAGCTTCAACCGTTTTGTGGCATATGAGAAATTCCCTAAGCCCCGGACCTGTCGATTTTGGTCAAAAATGAAAATTTCAAAAGTGCCCCAATTTCTGCTTTAAAGTTTAGGTACTATCCCAAAATGTATCACTAAGGTGACAGAAGTTGATTTCAGAGCATAATTTTTGAACAGTAGCTTCAACTGTTTTGTGGCATATGATAAATTCCCTAAGCCCCGGACCTGTCGATTTTGGTCAAAAATGAAAATTTCAAAAGTGCCCCAATTTCTGCTTTAAACTTTAGGTACTATCCCAAAATGTATCACTAAGGTGACAGAAGTTGATTTCGGAGCATAATTTTTGAACAGGAGCTTAAACTGTTTTGTGACATATGAGAAATTCCCTAAGCCCCGGACCTGTCGATTTTGGTCAAAAATGAAAATTTCAAAAGTGCCCCAATTTCTGCTTTAAAGTTTAGTTACTATCCCAAAATGTATCACTAAGGTGACAGAAGTTGATTATGGAGCATAATTTTTGAACAGGAGCTTCAACTGTTTTGTGGCATATGAGAAATTCCCTAAGCCCCGGACCTGTCGATTTTGGTCAAAAATGAAAATTTCAAAAGTGCCCCAATTTCTGCTTTAAACTTTAGGTACTATCCCAAAATGTATCACTAAGGTGACAGAAGTTGATTTCGGAGCATAATTTTTGAACAGGAGCTTCAACTGTTTTGTGGCATATGAGAAATTCCCTAAGCCCCGGACCTGTCGATTTTGGTCAAAAATGAAAATTTCAAAAGTGCCCCAATTTCTGCTTTAAAGTTTAGGTACTATCCCAAAATGTATCACTAAGGTGACAGAAGTTGATTTTGGAGCATAATTTTTGAACAGGAGCTTCAACCGTTTTGTGGCATATGAGAAATTCCTTAAGCCCCGGACCTGTCGATTTTGGTCAAAAATGAAAATTTCAAAAGTGCCCCAATTTCTGCTTTAAAGTTTAGGTACTATCCCAAAATGTATCACTAAGTTGACAGAAGTTGATTATGGAGCATCATTTTTGAACAGGAGCTTCAACCGTTTTGTGGCATATGAGAAATTCCCTAAGCCCCGGACCTGTCGATTTTGGTCAAAAATGAAAATTTCAAAAGTGCCCAAATTTCTGCTTTAAAGTTTAGGTACTTTCCCAAAATGTATCACTAAGGTGACAGAAGTTGATTTCGGAGCATAATTTTTGAACAGTAGCTTCAACCGTTTTGTGGCATATGAGAAATTCCCTAAGCCCCGGACCTGTCAATTTTGGTCAAAAATGAAAATTTCAAAAGTGCCCCAATTTCTGCTTTAAAGTTTAGGTACTATCCCAAAATGTATCACTGAGGTGACAGAAGTTGATTTCAGAGCATAATTTTTGAACAGTAGCTTCAACCGTTTTGTGGCATATGAGAAATTCCCTAAGCCCCGGACCTGGCGATTTTGGTCAAAAATGAAAATTTCAAAAGTGCCCCAATTTCTGCTTTAAAGTTTAGGTAATTTCCCAAAATGTATCACTAAGGTGACAGAAGTTGATTTCAGAGCATAATTTTTGAACAGTAGCTTCAACCGTTTTGTGGCATATGAGAAATTCCCTAAGCCCCGGACCTGTCGATTTTGGTCAAAAATGAAAATTTCAAAAGTGCCCCAATTTCTGCTTTAAACTTTAGGTACTATCCCAAAATGTATCACTAAGGTGACAGAAGTTGATTATGGAGCATAATTTTTGAACAGGAGCTTCAACCGTTTTGTGGCATATGAGAAATTCCCTAAGCCCCAGACCTGTCGATTTTGGTCAAAAATGAAAATTTCAAAAGTGCCCCAATTTCTGCTTTAAAGTATAGGAACTATCCCAAAATGTATCACTAAGGTGACAGAAGTTGATTTCGGAGCATCATTTTTGAACAGGAGCTTCAACCATTTTGTGGCATATGACAAATTCCCTAAGCACCGGACCTGTCGATTTTGGTCAAAAATGAAAATTTCAAAAGTGCCCCAATTTCTGCTTTAAAGTTTAGGTACTATCCCAAAATGTATCACTAAGGTGACAGAAGTTGATTTCGGAGCATAAATTTTGAACAGGAGCTTCAACTGTTTTGTGGCATATGAGAAATTCCCTAAGCCCCGGACCTGGCGATTTTGGTCAAAAATGAAAATTTCAAAAGTGCCCCAATTTCTGCTTTAAAGTTTAGGTACTTTCCCAAAATGTATCACTAAGGTGACAGAAGTTGATTTCAGAGCATAATTTTTGAACAGTAGCTTCAACCGTTTTGTGGCATATGAGAAATTCCCTAAGCCTCGGACCTGTCAATTTTGGTCAAAAATGAAAATTTCAAAAGTGCCCCAATTTCTGCTTTAAACTTTAGGTACTATCCCAAAATGTATCACTAAGGTGACAGAAGATGATTTCGGAGCATAATTTTTGAACAGGAGCTTCAACTGTTTTGTGGCATATGAGAAATTCCCTAAGCCCCGGAACTGTCGATTTTGGTCAAAAATGAAAATTTCAAAAGTGCCCCAATTTCTGCTTTAAAGTTTAGGTACTATCCCAAAATGTATCACTAAGGTGACAGAAGTTGATTTCGGAGCATAATTTTTGAACAGGAGCTTCAACTGTTTTGTGGCATATGAGAAATTCCCTAAGCCCCGGACCTGTCGATTTTGGTCAAAAATGAAAATTTCAAAAGTGCCCCAATTTCTGCTTTAAAGTTTAGGTACTATCCCAAAATGTATCACTAAGGTGACAGAAGTTGATTTCAGAGCATAATTATTGAACAGTAGCTTCAACCGTTTTGTGGCATATGAGAAATTCCCTAAGCCCCGGACCTGTCGATTTTGGTCAAAAATGAAAATTTCAAAAGTGCCCCAATTTCTGCTTTAAAGTTTAGGTACTATCCCAAAATGTATCACTAAGGTGACAGAAGTTGATTTCAGAGCATAATTTTTGAACAGTAGCTTCAACTGTTTTGTGGCATATGATAAATTCCCTAAGCCCCGGACCTGTCGATTTTGGTCAAAAATGAAAATTTCAAAAGTGCCCCAATTTCTGCTTTAAAGTTTAGGTACTTTCCCAAAATGTATCACTAAGGTGACAGAAGTTGTTTTCTTAGCATAATTTTTGAACAGGAGCTTCAACTGTTTTGTGGCATATGAGAAATTCCCTAAGCCCCGGACCTGTCGATTTTGGTCAAAAATGAAAATTTCAAAAGTGCCCCAATTTCTGCTTTAAAGTTTAGGTACTATCCCAAAATGTATCACTAAGGTGACAGAAGTTGATTTCAGAGCATAATTATTGAACAGTAGCTTCAACCGTTTTGTGGCATATGAGAAATTCCCTAAGCCCCGGACCTGTCGATTTTGGTCAAAAATGAAAATTTCAAAAGTGCCCCAATTTCTGCTTTAAAGTTTAGGTACTATCCCAAAATGTATCACTAAGGTGACAGAAGTTGATTTCAGAGCATAATTTTTGAACAGTAGCTTCAACTGTTTTGTGGCATATGATAAATTCCCTAAGCCCCGGACCTGTCGATTTTGGTCAAAAATGAAAATTTCAAAAGTGCCCCAATTTCTGCTTTAAACTTTAGGTACTATCCCAAAATGTATCACTAAGGTGACAGAAGTTGATTTCGGAGCATAATTTTTGAACAGGAGCTTAAACTGTTTTGTGACATATGAGAAATTCCCTAAGCCCCGGACCTGTCGATTTTGGTCAAAAATGAAAATTTCAAAAGTGCCCCAATTTCTGCTTTAAAGTTTAGTTACTATCCCAAAATGTATCACTAAGGTGACAGAAGTTGATTATGGAGCATAATTTTTGAACAGGAGCTTCAACTGTTTTGTGGCATATGAGAAATTCCCTAAGCCCCGGACCTGTCGATTTTGGTCAAAAATGAAAATTTCAAAAGTGCCCCAATTTCTGCTTTAAACTTTAGGTACTATCCCAAAATGTATCACTAAGGTGACAGAAGTTGATTTCGGAGCATAATTTTTGAACAGGAGCTTCAACTGTTTTGTGGCATATGAGAAATTCCCTAAGCCCCGGACCTGTCGATTTTGGTCAAAAATGAAAATTTCAAAAGTGCCCCAATTTCTGCTTTAAAGTTTAGGTACTATCCCAAAATGTATCACTAAGGTGACAGAAGTTGATTTTGGAGCATAATTTTTGAACAGGAGCTTCAACCGTTTTGTGGCATATGAGAAATTCCTTAAGCCCCGGACCTGTCGATTTTGGTCAAAAATGAAAATTTCAAAAGTGCCCCAATTTCTGCTTTAAAGTTTAGGTACTATCCCAAAATGTATCACTAAGTTGACAGAAGTTGATTATGGAGCATCATTTTTGAACAGGAGCTTCAACCGTTTTGTGGCATATGAGAAATTCCCTAAGCCCCGGACCTGTCGATTTTGGTCAAAAATGAAAATTTCAAAAGTGCCCAAATTTCTGCTTTAAAGTTTAGGTACTTTCCCAAAATGTATCACTAAGGTGACAGAAGTTGATTTCGGAGCATAATTTTTGAACAGTAGCTTCAACCGTTTTGTGGCATATGAGAAATTCCCTAAGCCCCGGACCTGTCAATTTTGGTCAAAAATGAAAATTTCAAAAGTGCCCCAATTTCTGCTTTAAAGTATAGGAACTATCCCAAAATGTATCACTAAGGTGACAGAAGTTGATTTCGGAGCATCATTTTTGAACAGGAGCTTCAACCATTTTGTGGCATATGACAAATTCCCTAAGCACCGGACCTGTCGATTTTGGTCAAAAATGAAAATTTCAAAAGTGCCCCAATTTCTGCTTTAAAGTTTAGGTACTATCCCAAAATGTATCACTAAGGTGACAGAAGTTGATTTCGGAGCATAAATTTTGAACAGGAGCTTCAACTGTTTTGTGGCATATGAGAAATTCCCTAAGCCCCGGACCTGGCGATTTTGGTCAAAAATGAAAATTTCAAAAGTGCCCCAATTTCTGCTTTAAAGTTTAGGTACTTTCCCAAAATGTATCACTAAGGTGACAGAAGTTGATTTCAGAGCATAATTTTTGAACAGTAGCTTCAACCGTTTTGTGGCATATGAGAAATTCCCTAAGCCTCGGACCTGTCAATTTTGGTCAAAAATGAAAATTTCAAAAGTGCCCCAATTTCTGCTTTAAACTTTAGGTACTATCCCAAAATGTATCACTAAGGTGACAGAAGATGATTTCGGAGCATAATTTTTGAACAGGAGCTTCAACTGTTTTGTGGCATATGAGAAATTCCCTAAGCCCCGGAACTGTCGATTTTGGTCAAAAATGAAAATTTCAAAAGTGCCCCAATTTCTGCTTTAAAGTTTAGGTACTATCCCAAAATGTATCACTAAGGTGACAGAAGTTGATTTCGGAGCATAATTTTTGAACAGGAGCTTCAACTGTTTTGTGGCATATGAGAAATTCCCTAAGCCCCGGACCTGTCGATTTTGGTCAAAAATGAAAATTTCAAAAGTGCCCCAATTTCTGCTTTAAAGTTTAGGTACTATCCCAAAATGTATCACTAAGGTGACAGAAGTTGATTTCAGAGCATAATTATTGAACAGTAGCTTCAACCGTTTTGTGGCATATGAGAAATTCCCTAAGCCCCGGACCTGTCGATTTTGGTCAAAAATGAAAATTTCAAAAGTGCCCCAATTTCTGCTTTAAAGTTTAGGTACTATCCCAAAATGTATCACTAAGGTGACAGAAGTTGATTTCAGAGCATAATTTTTGAACAGTAGCTTCAACTGTTTTGTGGCATATGATAAATTCCCTAAGCCCCGGACCTGTCGATTTTGGTCAAAAATGAAAATTTCAAAAGTGCCCCAATTTCTGCTTTAAAGTTTAGGTACTTTCCCAAAATGTATCACTAAGGTGACAGAAGTTGTTTTCTTAGCATAATTTTTGAACAGGAGCTTCAACTGTTTTGTGGCATATGAGAAATTCCCTAAGCCCCGGACCTGTCGATTTTGGTCAAAAATGAAAATTTCAAAAGTGCCCCAATTTCTGCTTTAAAGTTTAGGTACTATCCCAAAATGTATCACTAAGGTGACAGAAGTTGATTTCAGAGCATAATTATTGAACAGTAGCTTCAACCGTTTTGTGGCATATGAGAAATTCCCTAAGCCCCGGACCTGTCGATTTTGGTCAAAAATGAAAATTTCAAAAGTGCCCCAATTTCTGCTTTAAAGTTTAGGTACTATCCCAAAATGTATCACTAAGGTGACAGAAGTTGATTTCAGAGCATAATTTTTGAACAGTAGCTTCAACTGTTTTGTGGCATATGATAAATTCCCTAAGCCCCGGACCTGTCGATTTTGGTCAAAAATGAAAATTTCAAAAGTGCCCCAATTTCTGCTTTAAACTTTAGGTACTATCCCAAAATGTATCACTAAGGTGACAGAAGTTGATTTCGGAGCATAATTTTTGAACAGGAGCTTAAACTGTTTTGTGACATATGAGAAATTCCCTAAGCCCCGGACCTGTCGATTTTGGTCAAAAATGAAAATTTCAAAAGTGCCCCAATTTCTGCTTTAAAGTTTAGTTACTATCCCAAAATGTATCACTAAGGTGACAGAAGTTGATTATGGAGCATAATTTTTGAACAGGAGCTTCAACTGTTTTGTGGCATATGAGAAATTCCCTAAGCCCCGGACCTGTCGATTTTGGTCAAAAATGAAAATTTCAAAAGTGCCCCAATTTCTGCTTTAAACTTTAGGTACTATCCCAAAATGTATCACTAAGGTGACAGAAGTTGATTTCGGAGCATAATTTTTGAACAGGAGCTTCAACTGTTTTGTGGCATATGAGAAATTCCCTAAGCCCCGGACCTGTCGATTTTGGTCAAAAATGAAAATTTCAAAAGTGCCCCAATTTCTGCTTTAAAGTTTAGGTACTATCCCAAAATGTATCACTAAGGTGACAGAAGTTGATTTTGGAGCATAATTTTTGAACAGGAGCTTCAACCGTTTTGTGGCATATGAGAAATTCCTTAAGCCCCGGACCTGTCGATTTTGGTCAAAAATGAAAATTTCAAAAGTGCCCCAATTTCTGCTTTAAAGTTTAGGTACTATCCCAAAATGTATCACTAAGTTGACAGAAGTTGATTATGGAGCATCATTTTTGAACAGGAGCTTCAACCGTTTTGTGGCATATGAGAAATTCCCTAAGCCCCGGACCTGTCGATTTTGGTCAAAAATGAAAATTTCAAAAGTGCCCAAATTTCTGCTTTAAAGTTTAGGTACTTTCCCAAAATGTATCACTAAGGTGACAGAAGTTGATTTCGGAGCATAATTTTTGAACAGTAGCTTCAACCGTTTTGTGGCATATGAGAAATTCCCTAAGCCCCGGACCTGTCAATTTTGGTCAAAAATGAAAATTTCAAAAGTGCCCCAATTTCTGCTTTAAAGTTTAGGTACTATCCCAAAATGTATCACTGAGGTGACAGAAGTTGATTTCAGAGCATAATTTTTGAACAGTAGCTTCAACCGTTTTGTGGCATATGAGAAATTCCCTAAGCCCCGGACCTGGCGATTTTGGTCAAAAATGAAAATTTCAAAAGTGCCCCAATTTCTGCTTTAAAGTTTAGGTAATTTCCCAAAATGTATCACTAAGGTGACAGAAGTTGATTTCAGAGCATAATTTTTGAACAGTAGCTTCAACCGTTTTGTGGCATATGAGAAATTCCCTAAGCCCCGGACCTGTCGATTTTGGTCAAAAATGAAAATTTCAAAAGTGCCCCAATTTCTGCTTTAAACTTTAGGTACTATCCCAAAATGTATCACTAAGGTGACAGAAGTTGATTATGGAGCATAATTTTTGAACAGGAGCTTCAACCGTTTTGTGGCATATGAGAAATTCCCTAAGCCCCGTAACCTTTCGATTTTGGTCAAAAATGAAAATTTCAAAAGTGCCCCAATTTCTGCTTTAAACTTTAGGTACTATCCCAAAATGTATCACTAAGGTGACAGAAGTTGATTTCGGAGCATAATTTTTGAACAGTAGCTTCAACCGTTTTGTGGCATATGAGAAATTCCCTAAGCACCGGCCCTGTCGGTTTTGGTCAAAAATTAAAATTTGAAAAGTGCCCCAATTTCTGCTTTAAAGTTTAGTCACTTTCCCAAAATGTATCACTAAGGTGACAGAAGTTGATTTCGGAGCATAATTTTTGAACAGGAGCTTCAACCGTTTTGTGGCATATGAGAAATTCCCTAAGCCCCGGACCTGTCGATTTTGGTCAAATATGAAAATTTCAAAAGTGCCCCAATTTCTGCTTTAAAGTTTAGTTACTATCCCAAAATGTATCACTAAGGTGACAGAAGTTGATTTCGGAGCATCATTTTTGAACAGGAGCTTCAACTGTTTTGTGGCATATGAGAAATTCCCTAAGCCCCGGACCTGTTGATTTTGGTCAAAAATGAAAATTTCAAAAGTGCCCCAATTTCTGCTTTAAACTTTAGGTACTATCCCAAAATGTATCACTAAGGTGACAGAAGTTGATTTCAGAGCATAATTTTTGAACAGTAGCTTCAACCGTTTTGTGGCATATGAGAAATTCCCTAAGCCCCGGACCTGTCGATTTTGGTCAAAAATGAAAATTTCAAAAGTGCCCCAATTCCTGCTTTAAACTTTAGGTACTATCCCAAAATGTATCACTAAGGTGACAGAAGTAGATTATGGAGCATAATTTTTGAACAGGAGCTTTAACCGTTTTGTGGCATATGAGAAATTCCCTAAGCCCCGGACCTGTCGATTTTGGTCAAAAATGAAAATTTCAAAAGTGCCCCAATTTCTGCTTTAAAGTTTAGGAACTGTCCCAAAATGTATCACTAAGGTGACAGAAGTTGATTTCGGAGCATAATTTTTGAACAGGAGCTTCAACCGTTTTGTGGCATATGAGAAATTCCCTAAGCCCCGGACCTGTCGATTTTGGTCAAAAATGAAAATTTCAAAAGTGCCCCAATTTCTGCTTTAAAGTTTAGGTACTATCCCAAAATGTATCACTAAGGTGACAGAAGTTGATTTCGGAGCATAATTTTTGAACAGGAGCTTCAACCGTTTTGTGGCATATGAGAAATTTCCTAAGCCCCGGACCTGTCGATTTTGGTCAAAAATGAAAATTTCAAAAGTGCCCCAATTTCTGCTTTAAACTTTAGGTACTATCCCAAAATGTATCACTAAGGTGACAGAAGTTGATTTCAGAGCATAATTTTTGAACAGTAGCTTCAACCGTTTTGTGGCATATGAGAAATTCCCTAAGCCCCGGACCTGTCGATTTTGGTCAAAAATGAAAATTTCAAAAGTGCCCCAATTTCTGCTTTAAACTTTAGGTACTATCCCAAAATGTATCACTAAGGTGACAGAAGTAGATTATGGAGCATAATTTTTGAACAGGAGCTTCAACCGTTTTGTGGCATATGAGAAATTCCCTAAGCCCCGGACCTGTCGATTTTGGTCAAAAATGAAAATTTCAAAAGTGCCCAAATTTCTGCTTTAAAGTTTAGGTACTTTCCCAAAATGTATCACTAAGGTGACAGAAGTTGATTTCGGAGCATAATTTTTGAACAGTAGCTTCAACCGTTTTGTGGCATATGAGAAATTCCCTAAGCCCCGGACCTGTCAATTTTGGTCAAAAATGAAAATTTCAAAAGTGCCCCAATTTCTGCTTTAAAGTTTAGGTACTATCCCAAAATGTATCACTGAGGTGACAGAAGTTGATTTCAGAGCATAATTTTTGAACAGTAGCTTCAACCGTTTTGTGGCATATGAGAAATTCCCTAAGCCCCGGACCTGGCGATTTTGGTCAAAAATGAAAATTTCAAAAGTGCCCCAATTTCTGCTTTAAAGTTTAGGTAATTTCCCAAAATGTATCACTAAGGTGACAGAAGTTGATTTCAGAGCATAATTTTTGAACAGTAGCTTCAACCGTTTTGTGGCATATGAGAAATTCCCTAAGCCCCGGACCTGTCGATTTTGGTCAAAAATGAAAATTTCAAAAGTGCCCCAATTTCTGCTTTAAACTTTAGGTACTATCCCAAAATGTATCACTAAGGTGACAGAAGTTGATTATGGAGCATAATTTTTGAACAGGAGCTTCAACCGTTTTGTGGCATATGAGAAATTCCCTAAGCCCCAGACCTGTCGATTTTGGTCAAAAATGAAAATTTCAAAAGTGCCCCAATTTCTGCTTTAAAGTATAGGAACTATCCCAAAATGTATCACTAAGGTGACAGAAGTTGATTTCGGAGCATCATTTTTGAACAGGAGCTTCAACCATTTTGTGGCATATGACAAATTCCCTAAGCACCGGACCTGTCGATTTTGGTCAAAAATGAAAATTTCAAAAGTGCCCCAATTTCTGCTTTAAAGTTTAGGTACTATCCCAAAATGTATCACTAAGGTGACAGAAGTTGATTTCGGAGCATAAATTTTGAACAGGAGCTTCAACTGTTTTGTGGCATATGAGAAATTCCCTAAGCCCCGGACCTGGCGATTTTGGTCAAAAATGAAAATTTCAAAAGTGCCCCAATTTCTGCTTTAAAGTTTAGGTACTTTCCCAAAATGTATCACTAAGGTGACAGAAGTTGATTTCAGAGCATAATTTTTGAACAGTAGCTTCAACCGTTTTGTGGCATATGAGAAATTCCCTAAGCCTCGGACCTGTCAATTTTGGTCAAAAATGAAAATTTCAAAAGTGCCCCAATTTCTGCTTTAAACTTTAGGTACTATCCCAAAATGTATCACTAAGGTGACAGAAGATGATTTCGGAGCATAATTTTTGAACAGGAGCTTCAACTGTTTTGTGGCATATGAGAAATTCCCTAAGCCCCGGAACTGTCGATTTTGGTCAAAAATGAAAATTTCAAAAGTGCCCCAATTTCTGCTTTAAAGTTTAGGTACTATCCCAAAATGTATCACTAAGGTGACAGAAGTTGATTTCGGAGCATAATTTTTGAACAGGAGCTTCAACTGTTTTGTGGCATATGAGAAATTCCCTAAGCCCCGGACCTGTCGATTTTGGTCAAAAATGAAAATTTCAAAAGTGCCCCAATTTCTGCTTTAAAGTTTAGGTACTATCCCAAAATGTATCACTAAGGTGACAGAAGTTGATTTCAGAGCATAATTATTGAACAGTAGCTTCAACCGTTTTGTGGCATATGAGAAATTCCCTAAGCCCCGGACCTGTCGATTTTGGTCAAAAATGAAAATTTCAAAAGTGCCCCAATTTCTGCTTTAAAGTTTAGGTACTATCCCAAAATGTATCACTAAGGTGACAGAAGTTGATTTCAGAGCATAATTTTTGAACAGTAGCTTCAACTGTTTTGTGGCATATGATAAATTCCCTAAGCCCCGGACCTGTCGATTTTGGTCAAAAATGAAAATTTCAAAAGTGCCCCAATTTCTGCTTTAAAGTTTAGGTACTTTCCCAAAATGTATCACTAAGGTGACAGAAGTTGTTTTCTTAGCATAATTTTTGAACAGGAGCTTCAACTGTTTTGTGGCATATGAGAAATTCCCTAAGCCCCGGACCTGTCGATTTTGGTCAAAAATGAAAATTTCAAAAGTGCCCCAATTTCTGCTTTAAAGTTTAGGTACTATCCCAAAATGTATCACTAAGGTGACAGAAGTTGATTTCAGAGCATAATTATTGAACAGTAGCTTCAACCGTTTTGTGGCATATGAGAAATTCCCTAAGCCCCGGACCTGTCGATTTTGGTCAAAAATGAAAATTTCAAAAGTGCCCCAATTTCTGCTTTAAAGTTTAGGTACTATCCCAAAATGTATCACTAAGGTGACAGAAGTTGATTTCAGAGCATAATTTTTGAACAGTAGCTTCAACTGTTTTGTGGCATATGATAAATTCCCTAAGCCCCGGACCTGTCGATTTTGGTCAAAAATGAAAATTTCAAAAGTGCCCCAATTTCTGCTTTAAACTTTAGGTACTATCCCAAAATGTATCACTAAGGTGACAGAAGTTGATTTCGGAGCATAATTTTTGAACAGGAGCTTAAACTGTTTTGTGACATATGAGAAATTCCCTAAGCCCCGGACCTGTCGATTTTGGTCAAAAATGAAAATTTCAAAAGTGCCCCAATTTCTGCTTTAAAGTTTAGTTACTATCCCAAAATGTATCACTAAGGTGACAGAAGTTGATTATGGAGCATAATTTTTGAACAGGAGCTTCAACTGTTTTGTGGCATATGAGAAATTCCCTAAGCCCCGGACCTGTCGATTTTGGTCAAAAATGAAAATTTCAAAAGTGCCCCAATTTCTGCTTTAAACTTTAGGTACTATCCCAAAATGTATCACTAAGGTGACAGAAGTTGATTTCGGAGCATAATTTTTGAACAGGAGCTTCAACTGTTTTGTGGCATATGAGAAATTCCCTAAGCCCCGGACCTGTCGATTTTGGTCAAAAATGAAAATTTCAAAAGTGCCCCAATTTCTGCTTTAAAGTTTAGGTACTATCCCAAAATGTATCACTAAGGTGACAGAAGTTGATTTTGGAGCATAATTTTTGAACAGGAGCTTCAACCGTTTTGTGGCATATGAGAAATTCCTTAAGCCCCGGACCTGTCGATTTTGGTCAAAAATGAAAATTTCAAAAGTGCCCCAATTTCTGCTTTAAAGTTTAGGTACTATCCCAAAATGTATCACTAAGTTGACAGAAGTTGATTATGGAGCATCATTTTTGAACAGGAGCTTCAACCGTTTTGTGGCATATGAGAAATTCCCTAAGCCCCGGACCTGTCGATTTTGGTCAAAAATGAAAATTTCAAAAGTGCCCAAATTTCTGCTTTAAAGTTTAGGTACTTTCCCAAAATGTATCACTAAGGTGACAGAAGTTGATTTCGGAGCATAATTTTTGAACAGTAGCTTCAACCGTTTTGTGGCATATGAGAAATTCCCTAAGCCCCGGACCTGTCAATTTTGGTCAAAAATGAAAATTTCAAAAGTGCCCCAATTTCTGCTTTAAAGTTTAGGTACTATCCCAAAATGTATCACTGAGGTGACAGAAGTTGATTTCAGAGCATAATTTTTGAACAGTAGCTTCAACCGTTTTGTGGCATATGAGAAATTCCCTAAGCCCCGGACCTGGCGATTTTGGTCAAAAATGAAAATTTCAAAAGTGCCCCAATTTCTGCTTTAAAGTTTAGGTAATTTCCCAAAATGTATCACTAAGGTGACAGAAGTTGATTTCAGAGCATAATTTTTGAACAGTAGCTTCAACCGTTTTGTGGCATATGAGAAATTCCCTAAGCCCCGGACCTGTCGATTTTGGTCAAAAATGAAAATTTCAAAAGTGCCCCAATTTCTGCTTTAAACTTTAGGTACTATCCCAAAATGTATCACTAAGGTGACAGAAGTTGATTATGGAGCATAATTTTTGAACAGGAGCTTCAACCGTTTTGTGGCATATGAGAAATTCCCTAAGCCCCGTAACCTTTCGATTTTGGTCAAAAATGAAAATTTCAAAAGTGCCCCAATTTCTGCTTTAAACTTTAGGTACTATCCCAAAATGTATCACTAAGGTGACAGAAGTTGATTTCGGAGCATAATTTTTGAACAGTAGCTTCAACCGTTTTGTGGCATATGAGAAATTCCCTAAGCACCGGCCCTGTCGGTTTTGGTCAAAAATTAAAATTTGAAAAGTGCCCCAATTTCTGCTTTAAAGTTTAGTCACTTTCCCAAAATGTATCACTAAGGTGACAGAAGTTGATTTCGGAGCATAATTTTTGAACAGGAGCTTCAACCGTTTTGTGGCATATGAGAAATTCCCTAAGCCCCGGACCTGTCGATTTTGGTCAAATATGAAAATTTCAAAAGTGCCCCAATTTCTGCTTTAAACTTTAGTTACTATCCCAAAATGTATCACTAAGGTGACAGAAGTTGATTTCGGAGCATCATTTTTGAACAGGAGCTTCAACTGTTTTGTGGCATATGAGAAATTCCCTAAGCCCCGGACCTGTTGATTTTGGTCAAAAATGAAAATTTCAAAAGTGCCCCAATTTCTGCTTTAAACTTTAGGTACTATCCCAAAATGTATCACTAAGGTGACAGAAGTTGATTTCAGAGCATAATTTTTGAACAGTAGCTTCAACCGTTTTGTGGCATATGAGAAATTCCCTAAGCCCCGGACCTGTCGATTTTGGTCAAAAATGAAAATTTCAAAAGTGCCCCAATTCCTGCTTTAAACTTTAGGTACTATCCCAAAATGTATCACTAAGGTGACAGAAGTAGATTATGGAGCATAATTTTTGAACAGGAGCTTTAACCGTTTTGTGGCATATGAGAAATTCCCTAAGCCCCGGACCTGTCGATTTTGGTCAAAAATGAAAATTTCAAAAGTGCCCCAATTTCTGCTTTAAAGTTTAGGAACTGTCCCAAAATGTATCACTAAGGTGACAGAAGTTGATTTCGGAGCATAATTTTTGAACAGGAGCTTCAACCGTTTTGTGGCATATGAGAAATTCCCTAAGCCCCGGACCTGTCGATTTTGGTCAAAAATGAAAATTTCAAAAGTGCCCCAATTTCTGCTTTAAAGTTTAGGTACTATCCCAAAATGTATCACTAAGGTGACAGAAGTTGATTTCGGAGCATAATTTTTGAACAGGAGCTTCAACCGTTTTGTGGCATATGAGAAATTTCCTAAGCCCCGGACCTGTCGATTTTGGTCAAAAATGAAAATTTCAAAAGTGCCCCAATTTCTGCTTTAAACTTTAGGTACTATCCCAAAATGTATCACTAAGGTGACAGAAGTTGATTTCAGAGCATAATTTTTGAACAGTAGCTTCAACCGTTTTGTGGCATATGAGAAATTCCCTAAGCCCCGGACCTGTCGATTTTGGTCAAAAATGAAAATTTCAAAAGTGCCCCAATTTCTGCTTTAAACTTTAGGTACTATCCCAAAATGTATCACTAAGGTGACAGAAGTAGATTATGGAGCATAATTTTTGAACAGGAGCTTCAACCGTTTTGTGGCATATGAGAAATTCCCTAAGCCCCGTAACCTTTCGATTTTGGTCAAAAATGAAAATTTCAAAAGTGCCCCAATTTCTGCTTTAAACTTTAGGTACTATCCCAAAATGTATCACTAAGGTGACAGAAGTTGATTTCGGAGCATAATTTTTGAACAGTAGCTTCAACCGTTTTGTGGCATATGAGAAATTCCCTAAGCACCGGCCCTGTCGGTTTTGGTCAAAAATTAAAATTTGAAAAGTGCCCCAATTTCTGCTTTAAAGTTTAGTCACTTTCCCAAAATGTATCACTAAGGTGACAGAAGTTGATTTCGGAGCATAATTTTTGAACAGGAGCTTCAACCGTTTTGTGGCATATGAGAAATTCCCTAAGCCCCGGACCTGTCGATTTTGGTCAAATATGAAAATTTCAAAAGTGCCCCAATTTCTGCTTTAAACTTTAGTTACTATCCCAAAATGTATCACTAAGGTGACAGAAGTTGATTTCGGAGCATCATTTTTGAACAGGAGCTTCAACTGTTTTGTGGCATATGAGAAATTCCCTAAGCCCCGGACCTGTTGATTTTGGTCAAAAATGAAAATTTCAAAAGTGCCCCAATTTCTGCTTTAAACTTTAGGTACTATCCCAAAATGTATCACTAAGGTGACAGAAGTTGATTTCAGAGCATAATTTTTGAACAGTAGCTTCAACCGTTTTGTGGCATATGAGAAATTCCCTAAGCCCCGGACCTGTCGATTTTGGTCAAAAATGAAAATTTCAAAAGTGCCCCAATTTCTGCTTTAAACTTTAGGTACTATCCCAAAATGTATCACTAAGGTGACAGAAGTAGATTATGGAGCATAATTTTTGAACAGGAGCTTTAACCGTTTTGTGGCATATGAGAAATTCCCTAAGCCCCGGACCTGTCGATTTTGGTCAAAAATGAAAATTTCAAAAGTGCCCCAATTTCTGCTTTAAAGTTTAGGAACTGTCCCAAAATGTATCACTAAGGTGACAGAAGTTGATTTCGGAGCATAATTTTTGAACAGGAGCTTCAACCGTTTTGTGGCATATGAGAAATTCCCTAAGCCCCGGACCTGTCGATTTTGGTCAAAAATGAAAATTTCAAAAGTGCCCCAATTTCTGCTTTAAAGTTTAGGTACTATCCCAAAATGTATCACTAAGGTGACAGAAGTTGATTTCGGAGCATAATTTTTGAACAGGAGCTTCAACCGTTTTGTGGCATATGAGAAATTTCCTAAGCCCCGGACCTGTCGATTTTGGTCAAAAATGAAAATTTCAAAAGTGCCCCAATTTCTGCTTTAAACTTTAGGTACTATCCCAAAATGTATCACTAAGGTGACAGAAGTTGATTTCAGAGCATAATTTTTGAACAGTAGCTTCAACCGTTTTGTGGCATATGAGAAATTCCCTAAGCCCCGGACCTGTCGATTTTGGTCAAAAATGAAAATTTCAAAAGTGCCCCAATTTCTGCTTTAAACTTTAGGTACTATCCCAAAATGTATCACTAAGGTGACAGAAGTAGATTATGGAGCATAATTTTTGAACAGGAGCTTCAACCGTTTTGTGGCATATGAGAAATTCCCTAAGCCCCGGACCTGTCGATTTTGGTCAAAAATGAAAATTTCAAAAGTGCCCCAATTTCTGCTTTAAAGTTTAGGTACTATCCCAAAATGTATCACTAAGGTGACAGAAGTTGATTATGGAGCATAATTTTTAAACAGGAGCTTCAACCATTTTGTGGCATATGAGAAATTCCCTAAGCCCCGGACCTGTCGATTTTGGTCAAATATGAAAATTTCAAAAGTGCCCCAATTTCTGCTTTAAACTTTAGGTACTATCCCAAAATGTATCACTAAGGTGACAGAAGTTGATTTCGGAGCATAATTTTTGAACAGTAGCTTCAACCGTTTTGTGGCATATGAGAAATTCCCTAAGCCCCGGCCCTGTCGGTTTTGGTCAAAAATTAAAATTTGAAAAGTGCCCCAATTTCTGCTTTAAAGTTTAGTCACTTTCCCAAAATGTATCACTAAGGTGACAGAAGTTGATTTCGGAGCATAATTTTTGAACAGGAGCTTCAACCGTTTTGTGGCATATGAGAAATTCCCTAAGCCCCGGACCTGTCGATTTTGGTCAAATATGAAAATTTCAAAAGTGCCCCAATTTCTGCTTTAAACTTTAGTTACTATCCCAAAATGTATCACTAAGGTGACAGAAGTTGATTTCGGAGCATCATTTTTGAACAGGAGCTTCAACTGTTTTGTGGCATATGAGAAATTCCCTAAGCCCCGGACCTGTTGATTTTGGTCAAAAATGAAAATTTCAAAAGTGCCCCAATTTCTGCTTTAAACTTTAGGTACTATCCCAAAATGTATCACTAAGGTGACAGAAGTTGATTTCAGAGCATAATTTTTGAACAGTAGCTTCAACCGTTTTGTGGCATATGAGAAATTCCCTAAGCCCCGGACCTGTCGATTTTGGTCAAAAATGAAAATTTCAAAAGTGCCCCAATTTCTGCTTTAAACTTTAGGTACTATCCCAAAATGTATCACTAAGGTGACAGAAGTAGATTATGGAGCATAATTTTTGAACAGGAGCTTTAACCGTTTTGTGGCATATGAGAAATTCCCTAAGCCCCGGACCTGTCGATTTTGGTCAAAAATGAAAATTTCAAAAGTGCCCCAATTTCTGCTTTAAAGTTTAGGAACTGTCCCAAAATGTATCACTAAGGTGACAGAAGTTGATTTCGGAGCATAATTTTTGAACAGGAGCTTCAACCGTTTTGTGGCATATGAGAAATTCCCTAAGCCCCGGACCTGTCGATTTTGGTCAAAAATGAAAATTTCAAAAGTGCCCCAATTTCTGCTTTAAAGTTTAGGTACTATCCCAAAATGTATCACTAAGGTGACAGAAGTTGATTTCGGAGCATAATTTTTGAACAGGAGCTTCAACCGTTTTGTGGCATATGAGAAATTTCCTAAGCCCCGGACCTGTCGATTTTGGTCAAAAATGAAAATTTCAAAAGTGCCCCAATTTCTGCTTTAAACTTTAGGTACTATCCCAAAATGTATCACTAAGGTGACAGAAGTTGATTTCAGAGCATAATTTTTGAACAGTAGCTTCAACCGTTTTGTGGCATATGAGAAATTCCCTAAGCCCCGGACCTGTCGATTTTGGTCAAAAATGAAAATTTCAAAAGTGCCCCAATTTCTGCTTTAAACTTTAGGTACTATCCCAAAATGTATCACTAAGGTGACAGAAGTAGATTATGGAGCATAATTTTTGAACAGGAGCTTCAACCGTTTTGTGGCATATGAGAAATTCCCTAAGCCCCGGACCTGTCGATTTTGGTCAAAAATGAAAATTTCAAAAGTGCCCCAATTTCTGCTTTAAACTTTAGGTACTATCCCAAAATGTATCACTAAGGTGACAGAAGTTGATTTCAGAGCATAATTTTTTAACAGTAGCTTCAACCGTTTTGTGGCATATGAGAAATTCCCTAAGCCCCGGACCTGTCGATTTTGGTCAAAAAAGAAAATTTCAAAAGTGCCCCAATTTCTGCTTTAAAGTTTAGGTACTATCCCAAAATGTATCACTAAGGTGACAGAAGTTGATTTCGGAGCATAATTTTTGAACAGGAGCTTCAACCGTTTTGTGGCATATGAGAAATTTCCTAAGCCCCGGACCTGTCGATTTTGGTCAAAAATGAAAATTTCAAAAGTGCCCCAATTTCTGCTTTAAACTTTAGGTACTATCCCAAAATGTATCACTAAGGTGACAGAAGTTGATTTCAGAGCATAATTTTTTAACAGTAGCTTCAACCGTTTTGTGGCATATGAGAAATTCCCTAAGCCCCGTCCCTGTCGATTTTGGTCAAAAATGAAAATTTCAAAAGTGCCCCAATTTCTGCTTTAAAGTTTAGGAACTGTCCCAAAATGTATCACTAAGGTGACAGAAGTTGATTTCGGAGCATAATTTTTGAACAGGAGCTTCAACCGTTTTGTGGCATATGAGAAATTCCCTAAGCCCCGGACCTGTCGATTTTGGTCAAAAATGAAAATTTCAAAAGTGCCCCAATTTCTGCTTTAAAGTTTAGGAACTGTCCCAAAATGTATCACTTAGGTGACAGAAGTTGATTTCGGAGCATAATTTTTGAACAGGAGCTTCAACCGTTTTGTGGCATATGAGATATTCCCTAAGCCCCGGACCTGTAGATTTTGGTCTAAAATGAAAATTTCAAAAGTGCCCCAATTTCTGCTTTAAAGTTTAGGTACTATCCCAAAATGTATCACTAAGGTGACAGAAGTTGATTTCGGAGCATAATTTTTGAACAGGAGCGTCAACTGTTTTGTGGCATATGAGAAATTCCCTAAGCCCCGGACCTGTCGATTTTGGTCAAAAATGAAAATTTCAAAAGTGCCCCAATTTCTGCTTTAAAGTTTAGGTACTATCCCAAAATGTATCACTAAGGTGACAGAAGTTGATTTCGGAGCATAATTTTTGAACAGTCGCTTCAACCGTTTTGTGGCATATGAGAAATTCCCTAAGCCCCGGCCCTGTAGATTTTGGTCTAAAATGAAAATTTCAAAAGTGCCCCAATTTCTGCTTTAAACTTTAGGTAATATCCCAAAATGTGTCACTAAGGTGACAGAAGTTGATTTCGGAGCATAATTTTTGAACAGGAGCTTCAACCATTTTGTGGCATATGAGAAATTCCCTAAGCCCCGGACCTGTCGATTTTGGTCAAAAATGAAAATTTCAAAAGTGCCCCAATTTCTGCTTTAAAGTTTAGGTACTATCCCAAAATGTATCACTAAGGTGACAGAAGTTGATTTCGGAGCATAATTTTTGAACAGTAGCTTCAACCGTTTTGTGGCATATGAAAAAATCCCTAAGCCCCGGACCTGTCGATTTTGGTCAAAAATGAAAATTTCAAAAGTGCCCCAATTTCTGCTTTAAAGTTTAGGTACTATCCCAAAATGTATCACTAAGGTGACAGAAGTTGATTATGGAGCATAATTTTTGAACAGAAGCTTCAACCATTTTGTGGCATATGAGAAATTCCCTAAGCCCCGACCTGTCGATTTTGGTCAAAAATGAAAATTTCAAAAGTGCCCCAATTTCTGCTTTAAAGTATAGAAACTATCCCAAAATGTATCACTAAGGTGACAGAAGTTGATTTCGGAGCATGATTTTTGAACAGGAGCTTCAACCGTTTTGTGGCATATGAGAAATTCCCTAAGCCCCGGACCTGTCGATTTTGGTCAAAAATGAAAATTTCAAAAGTGATCCAATTTCTGCTTTAAAGTATAGGAACTATCCCAAAATGTATCACTAAGGTGACAGAAGTTGATTTCGGAGCATAATTTTTGAACAGGAGCTTCAACCGTTTTGTGGCATATGAGAAATTCCCTAAGCCCCGGACCTGTTGATTTTGGTCTAAAATTAAAATTTCAAAAGTGCCCCAATTTCTGCTTTAAACTTTAGGTAATATCCCAAAATGTATCACTAAGGTGACAGAAGTTGATTTCGGAGCATAATTTTTGAACAGGAGCTTCAACCGTTTTGTGGCATATGAGAAATTCCCTAAGCCCCGGACCTGTCGATTTTGGTCAAAAATGAAAATATCAAAAGTGCCCCAATTTCTGCTTTAAAGTTTAGGTAATATCCCAAAATGTATCACTAAGGTGACAGAAGTTGATTTCGGTGCATAATTTTTGAACAGGAGCTTCAACCATTTTGGGGCATATGACAAATTCCCTAAGCCCCGGACCTGTCGATTTTGGTCAAAAATGAAAATTTCACAAGTGCCCCAATTTCTGCTTTAAAGTTTAGGTACTTTCCCAAAATGTATCACTAAGGTGACAGAAGTTGATTTCAGAGCATAATTTTTGAACAGTAGCTTCAACCGTTTTGTGGCATATGAGAAATTCCCTAAGCCCCGGACCTGTCGTTTTTGGTCAAAAATGAAAATTTCAAAAGTGCCCCAATTTCTGATTTAAACTTTAGGTACTATCCCAAAATGTATCACTAAGGTGACAGAAGTTGATTTCGGAGCATAATTTTTGAACAGGAGCTTCAACCGTTTTGTGGCATATGAGAAATTCCCTAAGCCCCGGACCTGTCGATTTTGGTCAAAAATGAAAATTTCAAAAGTGCCCCAATTTCTGCTTTAAACTTTAGGTACTATCCCAAAATGTATCACTAAGGTGACAGAAGTTGATTATGGAGCATAATTTTTGAACAGGAGCTTCAACCGTTTTGTGGCATATGAGAAATTCCCTAAGCCCTGGACCTGTCGATTTTGGTCAAAAATGAAAATTTCAAAAGTGCCCCAATTTCGGCTTTAAAGTTTAGGTACTATCCCTAAATGTATCACTAAGGTGACAGAAGTTGATTATGGAGCATAATTTTTTAACAGGAGCTTCAACCGTTTTGTGGCATATGAGAAATTCCCTAAGCCCCGGACCTGTCGATTTTGGTCAAAAATGAAAATTTCAAAAGTGCCCCAATTTCTGCTTTAAACTTTAGGTACTATCCCAAAATGTATCACTAAGGTGACAGAAGTTGATTATGGAGCATCATTTTTGAACAGGAGCTTCAACCGTTTTGTGGCATATGAGAAATTCCCTAAGCCCCGAACCTGTCGATTTTGGTCAAAAATGAAAATTTCAAAAGTGCCCCAAATTCTGCTTTAAAGTTTAGGTACTATCCCAAAATGTATCACTAAGGTGACAGAAGTTGATTATGGAGCATCATTTTTGAACAGGAGCTTCAACCATTTTGTGGCATATGAGAAATTCCCTAAGCCCCGGACCTGTCGATTTTGGTCAAAAATGAAAATTTCAAAAGTGCCCCAATTTCTGCATTAAAGTTTAGGTACTATCCCAAAATGTATCACTAAGGTGACAGAAGTTGATTATGGAGCATCATTTTTGAACAGGAGCTTCAACCGTTTTGTGGCATATGAGAAATTCCCTAGGCCCCGGACCTGTCGATTTTGGTCAAAAATGAAAATTTCAAAAGTGCCCCAATTTCTGCTTTAAAGTATAGGAACTATCCCAAAATGTATCACTAAGGTGACAGAAGTTGATTTCGGAGCATGATTTTTGAACAGGAGCTTCAACCGTTTTGTGGCATATGAGAAATTCCCTAAGCCCCGGACCTGTTGATTTTGGTCTAAAATGAAAATTTCAAAAGTGCCCCAATTTCTGCTTTAAACTTTAGGTAATATCCCAAAATGTATCACTAAGGTGACAGAAGTTGATTTCGGAGCATACTTTTTGAACAGGAGCTTCAACCATTTTGTGGCATATGACAAATTCCCTAAGCCCCGGACCTGTCAATTTTGGTCAAAAATGAAAATTTCAAAAGTGCCCCAATTTCTGCTTTAAAGTTTAGGTACTATCCCAAAATGTATCACTAAGGTGACAGAAGTTGATTTCGGAGCATAAATTTTGAACAGGAGCTTCAACTGTTTTGTGGCATATGAGAAATTCCCTAAGCCCCGGACCTGGCGATTTTGGTCAAAAATGAAAATTTCAAAAGTGCCCCAATTTCTGCTTTAACGTTTAGGTACTTTCCCAAAATGTATCACTAAGGTGACAGAAGTTGATTTCAGAGCATAAGTTTTGAACAGTAGCTTCAACCGTTTTGTGGCATATGAGAAATTCCCTAAGCCCCGGACCTGTCGTTTTTGGTCAAAAATGAAAATTTCAAAAGTGCCCCAATTTCTGATTTAAACTTTAGGTACTATCCCAAAATGTATCACTAAGGTGACAGAAGTTGATTTCAGAGCATAATTTTTGAACAGTAGCTTCAACTGTTTTGTGGCATATGAGAAATTCCCTAAGCCCCGGACCTGTAGATTTTGGTCAAAAATGAAAATTTCAAAAGTGCCCCAATTTCTGCTTTAAAGTATAGGAACTATCCCAAAATGTATCACTAAGGTGACAGAAGTTGATTTCGGAGCATGATTTTTGAACAGGAGCTTCAACCGTTTTGTGGCATATGAGAAATTCCCTAAGCCCCGGACCTGTTGATTTTGGTCTAAAATGAAAATTTCAAAAGTGCCCCAATTTCTGCTTTAAACTTTAGGTAATATCCCAAAATGTATCACTAAGGTGACAGAAGTTGATTTCGGTGCATAATTTTTGAACAGGAGCTTTAACCATTTTGTGGCATATGACAAATTCCCTAAGCCCCGGACCTGTCGATTTTGGTCAAAAATGAAAATTTCAAAAGTGCCCCAATTTCTGCTTTAAAGTTTAGGTAATATCCCAAAATGTATCACTAAGGTGACAGAAGTTGATTTCGGTGCATAATTTTTGAACAGAAGCTTCAACTATTTTGTGGCATATGACAAATTCCCTAAGCCCGGGACCTGTCGATTTTGGTCAAAAATGAAAATATCAAAAGTGCCCCAATTTCTGCTTTAACGTTTAGGTAATATCCCAAAATGTATCACTAAGGTGACAGAAGTTGATTTTGGTGCATAATTTTTGAACAGGAGCTTCAACCATTTTGGGGCATATGACAAATTCCCTAAGCCCCGGACCTGTCGATTTTGGTCAAAAATGAAAATTTCACAAGTGCCCCAATTTCTGCTTTAAAGTTTAGGTACTTTCCCAAAATGTATCACTAAGGTGACAGAAGTTGATTTCAGAGCATAATTTTTGAACAGTAGCTTCAACCGTTTTGTGGCATATGAGAAATTCCCTAAGCCCCGGACCTGTCGATTTTGGTCAAAAATGAAAATTTCAAAAGTGCCCCAATTTCTGCTTTAAAGTTTAGGTACTATCCCAAAATGTATCACTAAGGTGACAGAAGTTAATTTCGGAGCATAAATTTTGAACAGGAGCTTCAACTGTTTTGTGGCATATGAGAAATTCCCTAAGCCCCGGACCTGGCGATTTTGGTCAAAAATGAAAATTTCAAAAGTGCCCCAATTTCTGCTTTAAAGTTTAGGTACTTTCCCAAAATGTATCACTAAGGTGACAGAAGTTGATTTCAGAGCATAATTTTTGAATAGTAGCTTCAACCGTTTTGTGGCATATGAGAAATTCCCTAAGCCCCGGACCTGTCGATTTTGGTCAAAAATGAAAATTTCAAAAGTGCCCCAATTTCTGCTTTAAAGTTTAGGTACTTTCCCAAAATGTATCACTAAGGTGACAGAAGTTGATTTCAGAGCATAATTTTTGAATAGTAGCTTCAACCGTTTTGTGGCATATGAGAAATTCCCTAAGCCCCGGACCTGTCGATTTTGGTCAAAAATGAAAATTTCAAAAGTGCCCCAATTTCTGATTTAAACTTTAGGTACTATCCCAAAATGTATCACTAAGGTGACAGAAGTTGATTTCGGTGCATAATTTTTGAACAGAAGCTTCAACTATTTTGTGGCATATGACAAATTCCCTAAGCCCGGGACCTGTCGATTTTGGTCAAAAATGAAAATATCAAAAGTGCCCCAATTTCTGCTTTAACGTTTAGGTAATATCCCAAAATGTATCACTAAGGTGACAGAAGTTGATTTTGGTGCATAATTTTTGAACAGGAGCTTCAACCATTTTGGGGCATATGACAAATTCCCTAAGCCCCGGACCTGTCGATTTTGGTCAAAAATGAAAATTTCACAAGTGCCCCAATTTCTGCTTTAAAGTTTAGGTACTTTCCCAAAATGTATCACTAAGGTGACAGAAGTTGATTTCAGAGCATAATTTTTGAACAGTAGCTTCAACCGTTTTGTGGCATATGAGAAATTCCCTAAGCCCCGGACCTGTCGATTTTGGTCAAAAATGAAAATTTCAAAAGTGCCCCAATTTCTGCTTTAAAGTTTAGGTACTATCCCAAAATGTATCACTAAGGTGACAGAAGTTAATTTCGGAGCATAAATTTTGAACAGGAGCTTCAACTGTTTTGTGGCATATGAGAAATTCCCTAAGCCCCGGACCTGGCGATTTTGGTCAAAAATGAAAATTTCAAAAGTGCCCCAATTTCTGCTTTAAAGTTTAGGTACTTTCCCAAAATGTATCACTAAGGTGACAGAAGTTGATTTCAGAGCATAATTTTTGAATAGTAGCTTCAACCGTTTTGTGGCATATGAGAAATTCCCTAAGCCCCGGACCTGTCGATTTTGGTCAAAAATGAAAATTTCAAAAGTGCCCCAATTTCTGATTTAAACTTTAGGTACTATCCCAAAATGTATCACTAAGGTGACAGAAGTTGATTTCGGAGCATGATTTTTGAACAGGAGCTTCAACCGTTTTGTGGCATATGAGAAATTCCCTAAGCCCCGGACCTGTTGATTTTGGTCTAAAATGAAAATTTCAAAAGTGCCCCAATTTCTGCTTTAAAGTTTAGGTACTTTCCCAAAATGTATCACTAAGGTGACAGAAGTTGATTTCAGAGCATAATTTTTGAACAGTAGCTTCAACTGTTTTGTGGCATATAATAAATTCCCTAAGCCCCGGACCTGTCGATTTTTGTCAAAAATGAAAATTTCAAAAGTGCCCCAATTTCTGCTTTAAACTTTAGGTAATATCCCAAAATGTATCACTAAGGTGACAGAAGTTGATTTCGGAGCATACTTTTTGAACAGGAGCTTCAACCATTTTGTGGCATATGACAAATTCCCTAAGCCCCGGACCTGTCGATTTTGGTCAAAAATGAAAATTTCAAAAGTGCCCCAATTTCTGCTTTAAAGTTTAGGTACTATCCCAAAATGTATCACTAAGGTGACAGAAGTTGATTTCGGAGCATACTTTTTGAACAGGAGCTTCAACCATTTTGTGGCATGTGACAAATTCCCTAAGCCCCGGACCTGTCGATTTTGGTCAAAAATGAAAATTTCAAAAGTGCCCCAATTTCTGCTTTAAAGTTTAGGTACCATCCCAAAATGTATCACTAAGGTGACCGAAGTTGATTATGGAGCATAATTTTTGAACAGTAGCTTCAACCGTTTTGTGGCATATGAGAAATTCCCTAAGCCCCGGACCTGTCGATTTTGGTCAAAAATGAAAATTTCAAAAGTGCCCCAATTTCTGCTTTAAACTTTAGTTACTATCCCAAAATGTATCACTAAGGTGACAGAAGTTGATTATGGAGCATAATTTTTGAACAGGAGCTTCAACCGTTTTGTGGCATAAGAGAAATTCCCTAAGCCCCGAACCTGTCGATTTTGGTCAAAAATGAAAATTTCAAAAGTGCCCCAATTTCTGCTTTAAAGTTTAGGTACTATCCCAAAATGTATCACTAAGGTGACAGAAGTTGATTATGGAGCATCATTTTTGAACAGGAGCTTCAACCGTTTTGTGGCATATGAGAAATTCCCTAGGCCCCGGACCTGTCGATTTTGGTCAAAAATGAAAATTTCAAAAGTGCCCCAATTTCTGCTTTAAAGTATAGGAACTATCCCAAAATGTATCACTAAGGTGACAGAAGTTGATTTCGGAGCATGATTTTTGAACAGGAGCTTCAACCGTTTTGTGGCATATGAGAAATTCCCTAAGCCCCGGACCTGTTGATTTTGGTCTAAAATGAAAATTTCAAAAGTGCCCCAATTTCTGCTTTAAACTTTAGGTAATATCCCAAAATGTATCACTAAGGTGACAGAAGTTGATTTCGGAGCATACTTTTTGAACAGGAGCTTCAACCATTTTGTGGCATATGACAAATTCCCTAAGCCCCTGACCTGTCGATTTTGGTCAAAAATGAAAATTTCAAAAGTGCCCCAATTTCTGCTTTAAAGTTTAGGTACTATCCCAAAATGTATCACTAAGGTGACAGAAGTTGATTTCGGAGCATAAATTTTGAACAGGAGCTTCAACTGTTTTGTGGCATATGAGAAATTCCCTAAGCCCCGGACCTGGCGATTTTGGTCAAAAATGAAAATTTCAAAAGTGCCCCAATTTCTGCTTTAAAGTTTAGGTACTTTCCCAAAATGTATCACTAAGGTGACAGAAGTTGATTTCGGAGCATAATTTTTGAACAGGAGCTTCAACCGTTTTGTGGCATATGAGAAATTCCCTAGGCCCCGGACCTGTCGATTTTGGTCAAAAATGAAAATTTCAAAAGTGCCCCAATTTCTGCTTTAAAGTATAGGAACTATCCCAAAATGTATCACTAAGGTGACAGAAGTTGATTTCGGAGCATGATTTTTGAACAGGAGCTTCAACCATTTTGTGGCATATGACAAAATCGCTAAGCCCCGGACCTGTCGATTTTGGTCAAAAATGAAAATTTCAAAAGTGCCCCAATTTCTGCTTTAAAGTTTAGGTACTATCCCAAAATGTATCACTAAGGTGACAGAAGTTGATTTCAGAGCATAATTTTTGAACAGTAGCTTCAACTGTTTTGTGGCATATGATAAATTCCCTAAGCCCCGGACCTGTCGATTTTGGTCAAAAATGAAAATTTCAAAAGTGCCCCAATTTCTGCTTTAAAGTATAGGAACTATCCCAAAATGTATCACTAAGGTGACAGAAGTTGATTTCGGAGCATAATTTTTGAACAGGAGCTTCAACCGTTTTGTGGCATATGAGAAATTCCCTAGGCCCCGGACCTGTCGATTTTGGTCAAAAATGAAAATTTCAAAAGTGCCCCAATTTCTGCTTTAAAGTATAGGAACTATCCCAAAATGTATCACTAAGGTGACAGAAGTTGATTTCGGAGCATGATTTTTGAACAGGAGCTTCAACCGTTTTGTGGCATATGAGAAATTCCCTAAGCCCTGGACCTGTTGATTTTGGTCTAAAATGAAAATTTCAAAAGTGCCCCAATTTCTGCTTTAAACTTTAGGTAATATCCCAAAATGTATCACTAAGGTGACAGAAGTTGATTTCGGAGCATACTTTTTGAACAGGAGCTTCAACCATTTTGTGGCATATGACAAATTCCCTAAGCCCCTGACCTGTCGATTTTGGTCAAAAATGAAAATTTCAAAAGTGCCCCAATTTCTGCTTTAAAGTTTAGGTACTATCCCAAAATGTATCACTAAGGTGACAGAAGTTGATTTCGGAGCTTACATTTTGAACAGGAGCTTCAACTGTTTTGTGGCATATGAGAAATTCCCTAAGCCCCGGACCTGGCGATTTTGGTCAAAAATGAAAATTTCAAAAGTGCCCCAATTTCTGCTTTAAAGTTTAGGTACTTTCCCAAAATGTATCACTAAGGTGACAGAAGTTGATTTCGGAGCATAATTTTTGAACAGGAGCTTCAACCGTTTTGTGGCATATGAGAAATTCCCTAGGCCCCGGACCTGTCGATTTTGGTCAAAAATGAAAATTTCAAAAGTGCCCCAATTTCTGCTTTAAAGTATAGGAACTATCCCAAAATGTATCACTAAGGTGACAGAAGTTGATTTCGGAGCATGATTTTTGAACAGGAGCTTCAACCATTTTGTGGCATATGACAAAATCGCTAAGCCCCGGACCTGTCGATTTTGGTCAAAAATGAAAATTTCAAAAGTGCCCCAATTTCTGCTTTAAAGTTTAGGTACTATCCCAAAATGTATCACTAAGGTGACAGAAGTTGATTTCAGAGCATAATTTTTGAACAGTAGCTTCAACTGTTTTGTGGCATATGATAAATTCCCTAAGCCCCGGACCTGTCGATTTTGGTCAAAAATGAAAATTTCAAAAGTGCCCCAATTTCTGCTTTAAAGTATAGGAACTATCCCAAAATGTATCACTAAGGTGACAGAAGTTGATTTCGGAGCATAATTTTTGAACAGGAGCTTCAACCGTTTTGTGGCATATGAGAAATTCCCTAGGCCCCGGACCTGTCGATTTTGGTCAAAAATGAAAATTTCAAAAGTGCCCCAATTTCTGCTTTAAAGTATAGGAACTATCCCAAAATGTATCACTAAGGTGACAGAAGTTGATTTCGGAGCATGATTTTTGAACAGGAGCTTCAACCGTTTTGTGGCATATGAGAAATTCCCTAAGCCCTGGACCTGTTGATTTTGGTCTAAAATGAAAATTTCAAAAGTGCCCCAATTTCTGCTTTAAACTTTAGGTAATATCCCAAAATGTATCACTAAGGTGACAGAAGTTGATTTCGGAGCATACTTTTTGAACAGGAGCTTCAACCATTTTGTGGCATATGACAAATTCCCTAAGCCCCGGACCTGTCGATTTTGGTCAAAAATGAAAATTTCAAAAGTGCCCCAATTTCTGCTTTAAAGTTTAGGTACTATCCCAAAATGTATCACTAAGGTGACAGAAGTTGATTTCGGAGCTTACATTTTGAACAGGAGCTTCAACTGTTTTGTGGCATATGAGAAATTCCCTAAGCCCCGGACCTGGCGATTTTGGTCAAAAATGAAAATTTCAAAAGTGCCCCAATTTCTGCTTTAAAGTTTAGGTACTTTCCCAAAATGTATCACTAAGGTGACAGAAGTTGATTTCGGAGCATAATTTTTGAACAGGAGCTTCAACCGTTTTGTGGCATATGAGAAATTCCCTAGGCCCCGGACCTGTCGATTTTGGTCAAAAATGAAAATTTCAAAAGTGCCCCAATTTCTGCTTTAAAGTATAGGAACTATCCCAAAATGTATCACTAAGGTGACAGAAGTTGATTTCGGAGCATGATTTTTGAACAGGAGCTTCAACCATTTTGTGGCATATGACAAAATCGCTAAGCCCCGGACCTGTCGATTTTGGTCAAAAATGAAAATTTCAAAAGTGCCCCAATTTCTGCTTTAAAGTTTAGGTACTATCCCAAAATGTATCACTAAGGTGACAGAAGTTGATTTCAGAGCATAATTTTTGAACAGTAGCTTCAACTGTTTTGTGGCATATGATAAATTCCCTAAGCCCCGGACCTGTCGATTTTGGTCAAAAATGAAAATTTCAAAAGTGCCCCAATTTCTGCTTTAAAGTATAGGAACTATCCCAAAATGTATCACTAAGGTGACAGAAGTTGATTTCGGAGCATAATTTTTGAACAGGAGCTTCAACCGTTTTGTGGCATATGAGAAATTCCCTAGGCCCCGGACCTGTCGATTTTGGTCAAAAATGAAAATTTCAAAAGTGCCCCAATTTCTGCTTTAAAGTATAGGAACTATCCCAAAATGTATCACTAAGGTGACAGAAGTTGATTTCGGAGCATGATTTTTGAACAGGAGCTTCAACCGTTTTGTGGCATATGAGAAATTCCCTAAGCCCTGGACCTGTTGATTTTGGTCTAAAATGAAAATTTCAAAAGTGCCCCAATTTCTGCTTTAAACTTTAGGTAATATCCCAAAATGTATCACTAAGGTGACAGAAGTTGATTTCGGAGCATACTTTTTGAACAGGAGCTTCAACCATTTTGTGGCATATGACAAATTCCCTAAGCCCCGGACCTGTCGATTTTGGTCAAAAATGAAAATTTCAAAAGTGCCCCAATTTCTGCTTTAAAGTTTAGGTACTATCCCAAAATGTATCACTAAGGTGACAGAAGTTGATTTCGGAGCTTACATTTTGAACAGGAGCTTCAACTGTTTTGTGGCATATGAGAAATTCCCTAAGCCCCGGACCTGGCGATTTTGGTCAAAAATGAAAATTTCAAAAGTGCCCCAATTTCTGCTTTAAAGTTTAGGTACTTTCCCAAAATGTATCACTAAGGTGACAGAAGTTGATTTCAGAGCATAATTTTTGAACAGTAGCTTCAACCGTTTTGTGGCATATGAGAAATTCCCTAAGCCCCGGACCTGTCGATTTTGGTCAAAAATGAAAATTTCAAAAGTGCCCCAATTTCTGCTTTAAAGTATAGGAACTATCCCAAAATGTATCACTAAGGTGACAGAAGTTGATTTCGGAGCATAATTTTTGAACAGGAGCTTCAACCGTTTTGTGGCATATGAGAAATTCCCTAAGCCCCGGACCTGTCGATTTTGGTCAAAAATGAAAATTTCAAAAGTGCCCCAATTTCTGCTTTAAACTTTAGGTACTATCCCAAAATGTATCACTAAGGTGACAGAAGTTGATTATGGAGCATAATTTTTGAACAGGAGCTTCAACCGTTTTGTGGCATATGAGAAATTCCCTAAGCCCTGGACCTGTCGATTTTGGTCAAAAATGAAAATTTCAAAAGTGCCCCAATTTCGGCTTTAAAGTTTAGGTACTATCCCTAAATGTATCACTAAGGTGACAGAAGTTGATTATGGAGCATAATTTTTTAACAGGAGCTTCAACCGTTTTGTGGCATATGAGAAATTCCCTAAGCCCCGGACCTGTCGATTTTGGTCAAAAATGAAAATTTCAAAAGTGCCCCAATTTCTGCTTTAAACTTTAGGTACTATCCCAAAATGTATCACTAAGGTGACAGAAGTTGATTATGGAGCATCATTTTTGAACAGGAGCTTCAACCGTTTTGTGGCATATGAGAAATTCCCTAAGCCCCGAACCTGTCGATTTTGGTCAAAAATGAAAATTTCAAAAGTGCCCCAAATTCTGCTTTAAAGTTTAGGTACTATCCCAAAATGTATCACTAAGGTGACAGAAGTTGATTATGGAGCATCATTTTTGAACAGGAGCTTCAACCATTTTGTGGCATATGACAAATTCCCTAAGCCCCGGACCTGTCGATTTTGGTCAAAAATGAAAATTTCAAAAGTGCCCCAATTTCTGCTTTAAAGTTTAGGTACTATCCCAAAATGTATCACTAAGGTGACAGAAGTTGATTTCGGAGCATAAATTTTGAACAGGAGCTTCAACTGTTTTGTGGCATATGAGAAATTCCCTAAGCCCCGGACCTGGCGATTTTGGTCAAAAATGAAAATTTCAAAAGTGCCCCAATTTCTGCTTTAAAGTTTAGGTACTTTCCCAAAATGTATCACTAAGGTGACAGAAGTTGATTTCAGAGCATAATTTTTGAACAGTAGCTTCAACCGTTTTGTGGCATATGAGAAATTCCCTAAGCCCCGGACCTGTCGTTTTTGGTCAAAAATGAAAATTTCAAAAGTGCCCCAATTTCTGATTTAAACTTTAGGTACTATCCCAAAATGTATCACTAAGGTGACAGAAGTTGATTTCAGAGCATAATTTTTGAACAGTAGCTTCAACTGTTTTGTGGCATATGAGAAATTCCCTAAGCCCCGGACCTGTAGATTTTGGTCAAAAATGAAAATTTCAAAAGTGCCCCAATTTCTGCTTTAAAGTATAGGAACTATCCCAAAATGTATCACTAAGGTGACAGAAGTTGATTTCGGAGCATGATTTTTGAACAGGAGCTTCAACCGTTTTGTGGCATATGAGAAATTCCCTAAGCCCCGGACCTGTTGATTTTGGTCTAAAATGAAAATTTCAAAAGTGCCCCAATTTCTGCTTTAAACTTTAGGTAATATCCCAAAATGTATCACTAAGGTGACAGAAGTTGATTTCGGTGCATAATTTTTGAACAGGAGCTTTAACCATTTTGTGGCATATGACAAATTCCCTAAGCCCCGGACCTGTCGATTTTGGTCAAAAATGAAAATTTCAAAAGTGCCCCAATTTCTGCTTTAAAGTTTAGGTAATATCCCAAAATGTATCACTAAGGTGACAGAAGTTGATTTCGGTGCATAATTTTTGAACAGAAGCTTCAACTATTTTGTGGCATATGACAAATTCCCTAAGCCTCGGACCTGTCGATTTTGGTCAAAAATGAAAATATCAAAAGTGCCCCAATTTCTGCTTTAACGTTTAGGTAATATCCCAAAATGTATCACTAAGGTGACAGAAGTTGATTTCGGTGCATAATTTTTGAACAGGAGCTTCCACCATTTTGGGGCATATGACAAATTCCCTAAGCCCCGGACCTGTCGATTTTGGTCAAAAATGAAAATTTCAAAAGTGCCCCAATTTCTGCTTTAAAGTATAGGAACTATCCCAAAATGTATCACTAAGGTGACAGAAGTTGATTTCAGAGCATAATTTTTGAACAGTAGCTTCAACCGTTTTGTGGCATATGAGAAATTCCCTAAGCCCCGGACCTGTCGATTTTGGTCAAAAATGAAAATTTCAAAAGTGCCCCAATTTCTGCTTTAAAGTTTAGGTACTATCCCAAAATGTATCACTAAGGTGACAGAAGTTAATTTCGGAGCATAAATTTTGAACAGGAGCTTCAACTGTTTTGTGGCATATGAGAAATTCCCTAAGCCCCGGACCTGGCGATTTTGGTCAAAAATGAAAATTTCAAAAGTGCCCCAATTTCTGCTTTAAAGTTTAGGTACTTTCCCAAAATGTATCACTAAGGTGACAGAAGTTGATTTCAGAGCATAATTTTTGAATAGTAGCTTCAACCGTTTTGTGGCATATGAGAAATTCCCTAAGCCCCGGACCTGTCGATTTTGGTCAAAAATGAAAATTTCAAAAGTGCCCCAATTTCTGATTTAAACTTTAGGTACTATCCCAAAATGTATCACTAAGGTGACAGAAGTTGATTTCGGAGCATGATTTTTGAACAGGAGCTTCAACCGTTTTGTGGCATATGAGAAATTCCCTAAGCCCCGGACCTGTTGATTTTGGTCTAAAATGAAAATTTCAAAAGTGCCCCAATTTCTGCTTTAAAGTTTAGGTACTTTCCCAAAATGTATCACTAAGGTGACAGAAGTTGATTTCAGAGCATAATTTTTGAACAGTAGCTTCAACTGTTTTGTGGCATATAATAAATTCCCTAAGCCCCGGACCTGTCGATTTTTGTCAAAAATGAAAATTTCAAAAGTGCCCCAATTTCTGCTTTAAACTTTAGGTAATATCCCAAAATGTATCACTAAGGTGACAGAAGTTGATTTCGGAGCATACTTTTTGAACAGGAGCTTCAACCATTTTGTGGCATATGACAAATTCCCTAAGCCCCGGACCTGTCGATTTTGGTCAAAAATGAAAATTTCAAAAGTGCCCCAATTTCTGCTTTAAAGTTTAGGTACTATCCCAAAATGTATCACTAAGGTGACAGAAGTTGATTTCGGAGCATACTTTTTGAACAGGAGCTTCAACCATTTTGTGGCATGTGACAAATTCCCTAAGCCCCGGACCTGTCGATTTTGGTCAAAAATGAAAATTTCAAAAGTGCCCCAATTTCTGCATTAAAGTTTAGGTACTATCCCAAAATGTATCACTAAGGTGACAGAAGTTTATTTCGGAGCATAAATTTTGAACAGGAGCTTCAACTGTTTTGTGGCATATGAGAAATTCCCTAAGCCCCGGACCTGGCGATTTTGGTCAAAAATGAAAATTTCAAAAGTGCCCCAATTTCTGCTTTAAAGTTTAGGTACTTTCCCAAAATGTATCACTAAGGTGACAGAAGTTGATTTCGGAGCATAATTTTTGAACAGGAGCTTCAACCGTTTTGTGGCATATGAGAAATTCCCTAGGCCCCGGACCTGTCGATTTTGGTCAAAAATGAAAATTTCAAAAGTGCCCCAATTTCTGCTTTAAAGTATAGGAACTATCCCAAAATGTATCACTAAGGTGACAGAAGTTGATTTCGGAGCATGATTTTTGAACAGGAGCTTCAACCATTTTGTGGCATATGACAAATTCCCTAAGCCCCGGACCTGTCGATTTTGGTCAAAAATGAAAATTTCAAAAGTGCCCCAATTTCTGCTTTAAAGTTTAGGTACTATCCCAAAATGTATCACTAAGGTGACCGAAGTTGATTATGGAGCATAATTTTTGAACAGTAGCTTCAACCGTTTTGTGGCATATGAGAAATTCCCTAAGCCCCGGACCTGTCGATTTTGGTCAAAAATGAAAATTTCAAAAGTGCCCCAATTTCTGCTTTAAACTTTAGTTACTATCCCAAAATGTATCACTAAGGTGACAGAAGTTGATTATGGAGCATAATTTTTGAACAGGAGCTTCAACCGTTTTGTGGCATAAGAGAAATTCCCTAAGCCCCGAACCTGTCGATTTTGGTCAAAAATGAAAATTTCAAAAGTGCCCCAATTTCTGCTTTAAAGTTTAGGTACTATCCCAAAATGTATCACTAAGGTGACAGAAGTTGATTATGGAGCATCATTTTTGAACAGGAGCTTCAACCGTTTTGTGGCATATGAGAAATTCCCTAGGCCCCGGACCTGTCGATTTTGGTCAAAAATGAAAATTTCAAAAGTGCCCCAATTTCTGCTTTAAAGTATAGGAACTATCCCAAAATGTATCACTAAGGTGACAGAAGTTGATTTCGGAGCATGATTTTTGAACAGGAGCTTCAACCGTTTTGTGGCATATGAGAAATTCCCTAAGCCCCGGACCTGTTGATTTTGGTCTAAAATGAAAATTTCAAAAGTGCCCCAATTTCTGCTTTAAACTTTAGGTAATATCCCAAAATGTATCACTAAGGTGACAGAAGTTGATTTCGGAGCATACTTTTTGAACAGGAGCTTCAACCATTTTGTGGCATATGACAAATTCCCTAAGCCCCTGACCTGTCGATTTTGGTCAAAAATGAAAATTTCAAAAGTGCCCCAATTTCTGCTTTAAAGTTTAGGTACTATCCCAAAATGTATCACTAAGGTGACAGAAGTTGATTTCGGAGCATAAATTTTGAACAGGAGCTTCAACTGTTTTGTGGCATATGAGAAATTCCCTAAGCCCCGGACCTGGCGATTTTGGTCAAAAATGAAAATTTCAAAAGTGCCCCAATTTCTGCTTTAAAGTTTAGGTACTTTCCCAAAATGTATCACTAAGGTGACAGAAGTTGATTTCGGAGCATAATTTTTGAACAGGAGCTTCAACCGTTTTGTGGCATATGAGAAATTCCCTAGGCCCCGGACCTGTCGATTTTGGTCAAAAATGAAAATTTCAAAAGTGCCCCAATTTCTGCTTTAAAGTATAGGAACTATCCCAAAATGTATCACTAAGGTGACAGAAGTTGATTTCGGAGCATGATTTTTGAACAGGAGCTTCAACCATTTTGTGGCATATGACAAAATCGCTAAGCCCCGGACCTGTCGATTTTGGTCAAAAATGAAAATTTCAAAAGTGCCCCAATTTCTGCTTTAAAGTTTAGGTACTATCCCAAAATGTATCACTAAGGTGACAGAAGTTGATTTCAGAGCATAATTTTTGAACAGTAGCTTCAACTGTTTTGTGGCATATGATAAATTCCCTAAGCCCCGGACCTGTCGATTTTGGTCAAAAATGAAAATTTCAAAAGTGCCCCAATTTCTGCTTTAAAGTATAGGAACTATCCCAAAATGTATCACTAAGGTGACAGAAGTTGATTTCGGAGCATGATTTTTGAACAGGAGCTTCAACCGTTTTGTGGCATATGAGAAATTCCCTAAGCCCTGGACCTGTTGATTTTGGTCTAAAATGAAAATTTCAAAAGTGCCCCAATTTCTGCTTTAAACTTTAGGTAATATCCCAAAATGTATCACTAAGGTGACAGAAGTTGATTTCGGAGCATACTTTTTGAACAGGAGCTTCAACCATTTTGTGGCATATGACAAATTCCCTAAGCCCCGGACCTGTCGATTTTGGTCAAAAATGAAAATTTCAAAAGTGCCCCAATTTCTGCTTTAAAGTTTAGGTACTATCCCAAAATGTATCACTAAGGTGACAGAAGTTGATTTCGGAGCTTACATTTTGAACAGGAGCTTCAACTGTTTTGTGGCATATGAGAAATTCCCTAAGCCCCGGACCTGGCGATTTTGGTCAAAAATGAAAATTTCAAAAGTGCCCCAATTTCTGCTTTAAAGTTTAGGTACTTTCCCAAAATGTATCACTAAGGTGACAGAAGTTGATTTCAGAGCATAATTTTTGAACAGTAGCTTCAACCGTTTTGTGGCATATGAGAAATTCCCTAAGCCCCGGACCTGTCGATTTTGGTCAAAAATGAAATTTTCAAAAGTGCCCCAATTTCTGCTTTAAAGTATAGGAACTATCCCAAAATGTATCACTAAGGTGACAGAAGTTGATTTCGGAGCATAATTTTTGAACAGGAGCTTCAACCGTTTTGTGGCATATGAGAAATTCCCTAAGCCCCGGACCTGTCGATTTTGGTCAAAAATGAAAATTTCAAAAGTGCCCCAATTTCTGCTTTAAACTTTAGGTACTATCCCAAAATGTATCACTAAGGTGACAGAAGTTGATTATGGAGCATAATTTTTGAACAGGAGCTTCAACCGTTTTGTGGCATATGAGAAATTCCCTAAGCCCTGGACCTGTCGATTTTGGTCAAAAATGAAAATTTCAAAAGTGCCCCAATTTCGGCTTTAAAGTTTAGGTACTATCCCTAAATGTATCACTAAGGTGACAGAAGTTGATTATGGAGCATAATTTTTTAACAGGAGCTTCAACCGTTTTGTGGCATATGAGAAATTCCCTAAGCCCCGGACCTGTCGATTTTGGTCAAAAATGAAAATTTCAAAAGTGCCCCAATTTCTGCTTTAAACTTTAGGTACTATCCCAAAATGTATCACTAAGGTGACAGAAGTTGATTATGGAGCATCATTTTTGAACAGGAGCTTCAACCGTTTTGTGGCATATGAGAAATTCCCTAAGCCCCGAACCTGTCGATTTTGGTCAAAAATGAAAATTTCAAAAGTGCCCCAAATTCTGCTTTAAAGTTTAGGTACTATCCCAAAATGTATCACTAAGGTGACAGAAGTTGATTATGGAGCATCATTTTTGAACAGGAGCTTCAACCATTTTGTGGCATATGAGAAATTCCCTAAGCCCCGGACCTGTCGATTTTGGTCAAAAATGAAAATTTCAAAAGTGCCCCAATTTCTGCATTAAAGTTTAGGTACTATCCCAAAATGTATCACTAAGGTGACAGAAGTTGATTATGGAGCATCATTTTTGAACAGGAGCTTCAACCGTTTTGTGGCATATGAGAAATTCCCTAGGCCCCGGACCTGTCGATTTTGGTCAAAAATGAAAATTTCAAAAGTGCCCCAATTTCTGCTTTAAAGTATAGGAACTATCCCAAAATGTATCACTAAGGTGACAGAAGTTGATTTCGGAGCATGATTTTTGAACAGGAGCTTCAACCGTTTTGTGGCATATGAGAAATTCCCTAAGCCCCGGACCTGTTGATTTTGGTCTAAAATGAAAATTTCAAAAGTGCCCCAATTTCTGCTTTAAACTTTAGGTAATATCCCAAAATGTATCACTAAGGTGACAGAAGTTGATTTCGGAGCATACTTTTTGAACAGGAGCTTCAACCATTTTGTGGCATATGACAAATTCCCTAAGCCCCGGACCTGTCGATTTTGGTCAAAAATGAAAATTTCAAAAGTGCCCCAATTTCTGCTTTAAAGTTTAGGTACTATCCCAAAATGTATCACTAAGGTGACAGAAGTTGATTTCGGAGCATAAATTTTGAACAGGAGCTTCAACTGTTTTGTGGCATATGAGAAATTCCCTAAGCCCCGGACCTGGCGATTTTGGTCAAAAATGAAAATTTCAAAAGTGCCCCAATTTCTGCTTTAAAGTTTAGGTACTTTCCCAAAATGTATCACTAAGGTGACAGAAGTTGATTTCAGAGCATAATTTTTGAACAGTAGCTTCAACCGTTTTGTGGCATATGAGAAATTCCCTAAGCCTCGGACCTGTCGATTTTGGTCAAAAATGAAAATTTCAAAAGTGCCCCAATTTCTGCTTTAAACTTTAGGTACTATCCCAAAATGTTTCACTAAGGTGACAGAAGTTGATTATGGAGCATAATTTTTGAACAGGAGCTTCAACCGTTTTGTGGCATATGAGAAATTCCCTAAGCCCCGGACCTGTCGATTTTGGTCAAAAATTAAAATTTCAAAAGTGCCCCAATTTCTGCTTTAAACTTTAGGTACTATCCCAAAATGTATCACTAAGGTGACAGAAGTTGATTTCGGAGCATAATTTTTGAACAGTAGCTTCAACCGTTTTGTGGCATATGAGAAATTCCCTAAGCCCCGGCCCTGTCGATTTTGGTCAAAAATGAAAATTTGAAAAGTGCCCCAATTTCTGCTTTAAAGTTTAGGCACTTTCCCAAAATGTATCACTAAGGTGACAGAAGTTGATTTCGGAGCATAATTTTTGAACAGGAGCTTCAACCGTTTTGTGGCATATGAGAAATTCCCTAAGCCCTGGTCCTGTCGATTTTGGTCAAAAATGAAAATTTCAAAAGTGCCCCAATTTCTGCTTTAAACTTTAGGTACTATCCCAAAATGTATCACTAAGGTGACAGAAGTTGATTATGGAGCATCATTTTTGAACAGGAGCTTCAACCGTTTTGTGGCATATGAGAAATTCCCTAGGCCCCGGACCTGTCGATTTTGGTCAAAAATGAAAATTTCAAAAGTGCCCCAATTTCTGCTTTAAAGTATAGGAACTATCCCAAAATGTATCACTAAGGTGACAGAAGTTGATTTCGGAGCATGATTTTTGAACAGGAGCTTCAACCGTTTTGTGGCATATGAGAAATTCCCTAAGCCCCGGACCTGTTGATTTTGGTCTAAAATGAAAATTTCAAAAGTGCCCCAATTTCTGCTTTAAACTTTAGGTAATATCCCAAAATGTATCACTAAGGTGACAGAAGTTGATTTCGGAGCATACTTTTTGAACAGGAGCTTCAACCATTTTGTGGCATATGACAAATTCCCTAAGCCCCGGACCTGTCGATTTTGGTCAAAAATGAAAATTTCAAAAGTGCCCCAATTTCTGCTTTAAAGTTTAGGTACTATCCCAAAATGTATCACTAAGGTGACAGAAGTTGATTTCGGAGCATAAATTCTGAACAGGAGCTTCAACTGTTTTGTGGCATATGAGAAATTCCCTAAGCCCCGGACATGGCGATTTTGGTCAAAAATGAAAATTTCAAAAGTGCCCCAATTTCTGCTTTAAAGTTTAGGTACTTTCCCAAAATGTATCACTAAGGTGACAGAAGTTGATTTCAGAGCATAATTTTTGAACAGTAGCTTCAACCGTTTTGTGGCATATGAGAAATTCCCTAAGCCTCGGACCTGTCGATTTTGGTCAAAAATGAAAATTTCAAAAGTGCCCCAATTTCTGCTTTAAACTTTAGGTACTATCCCAAAATGTTTCACTAAGGTGACAGAAGTTGATTATGGAGCATAATTTTTGAACAGGAGCTTCAACCGTTTTGTGGCATATGAGAAATTCCCTAAGCCCCGGACCTGTCGATTTTGGTCAAAAATTAAAATTTCAAAAGTGCCCCAATTTCTGCTTTAAACTTTAGGTACTATCCCAAAATGTATCACTAAGGTGACAGAAGTTGATTTCGGAGCATAATTTTTGAACAGTAGCTTCAACCGTTTTGTGGCATATGAGAAATTCCCTAAGCCCCGGCCCTGTCGATTTTGGTCAAAAATGAAAATTTGAAAAGTGCCCCAATTTCTGCTTTAAAGTTTAGGCACTTTCCCAAAATGTATCACTAAGGTGACAGAAGTTGATTTCGGAGCATAATTTTTGAACAGGAGCTTCAACCGTTTTGTGGCATATGAGAAATTCCCTAAGCCCTGGTCCTGTCGATTTTGGTCAAAAATGAAAATTTCAAAAGTGCCCCAATTTCTGCTTTAAAGTTTAGGTACTATCCCAAAATGTATCACTAAGGTGACAGAAGTTGATTTCGGAGCATAATTTTTGAACAGTAGCTTCAACCGTTTTGTGGCATATGAGAAATTCCCTAAGCCCCGGACCTGTCGATTTTGGTCAAAAATGAAAATTTCAAAAGTGCCCCAATTTCTGCTTTAAACTTTAGGTACTATCCCAAAATGTATCACTAAGGTGACAGAAGTTGATTTCAGAGCATAATTTTTGAACAGTAGCTTCAACCGTTTTGTGGCATATGAGAAATTCCCTAAGCCCCGGAATTGTCGATTTTGGTCAAAAATGAAAATTTCAAAAGTGCCCCAATTTCTGCTTTAAACTTTAGGTACTATCCCAAAATGTATCACTAAGGTGACAGAAGTTGATTTCGGAGCATAATTTTTGAACAGTCGCTTCAACCGTTTTGTGGCATATGAGAAATTCCCTAAGCCCCGGCCCTGTAGATTTTGGTCTAAAATGAAAATTTCAAAAGTGCCCCAATTTCTGCTTTAAACTTTAGGTAATATCCCAAAATGTATCAATAAGGTGACAGAAGTTGATTATGGAGCCAAATTTTTGAACAGGAGCTTCAACCACTTTGTGGCATATGAGAAATTCCCTAAGCCCCGACCTGTCGATTTTGGTCAAAAATGAAAATTTCAAAAGTGCCCCAATTTCTGCTTTAAACTTTAGGTAATATCCCAAAATGTATCAATAAGGTGACAGAAGTTGATTATGGAGCCAAATTTTTGAACAGGAGCTTCAACCATTTTGTGGCATATGAGAAATTCCCTAAGCCCCGACCTGTCGATGTTGGTCAAAAAATGAAAATTTCAAAAGTGCCCCAATTTCTGCTTTAAAGTATAGAAACTATCCCAAAATGTATCACTAAGGTGACAGAAGTTGATTTCGGAGCATGATTTTTGAACAGGAGCTTCAACCGTTTTGTGGCATATGAGAAATTCCCTAAGCCCCGGACCTGTCGATTTTGGTCAAAAATGAAAATTTCAAAAGTGCCCCAATTTCTGCTTTAAAGTTTAGGTACTATCCCAAAATGTATCACTAAGGTGACAGAAGTTGATTTCAGAGCATAATTTTTGAACAGTAGCTTCAACCGTTTTGTGGCATATGAGAAATTCCCTGAGCCCCGGACCTGTCGATTTTGGTCAAAAATGAAAATGTCAAAAGTGCCCCAATTTCTGCTTTAAAGTTTAGGTACTTTCCCAAAATGTATCACTAAGGTGACAGAAGTTGATTTCAGAGCATAATTTTTGAACAGTAGCTTCAACCGTTTTGTGGCATATGAGAAATTCCCTAAGCCCCGGACCTGTCGATTTTGGTCAAAAATGAAAATTTCAAAAGTGCCCCAATTTCTGATTTAAACTTTAGGTACTATCCCAAAATGTATCACTAAGGTGACAGAAGTTGATTTCAGAGCATAATTTTTGAACAGTAGCTTCAACTGTTTTGTGGCATATGAGAAATTCCCTAAGCCCCGGACCTGTAGATTTTGGTCAAAAATGAAAATTTCAAAAGTGCCCCAATTTCTGCTTTAAAGTATAGGAACTATCCCAAAATGTATCACTAAGGTGACAGAAGTTGATTTCGGAGCATGATTTTTGAACAGGAGCTTCAACCGTTTTGTGGCATATGAGAAATTCCCTAAGCCCCGGACCGGTCGATTTTGGTCAAAAATGAAAATTTCAAAAGTGCCCCAATTTCTGCTTTAAACTTTAGGTAATATCCCAAAATGTATCACTAAGGTGACAGAAGTTGATTTCGGTGCATAATTTTTGAACAGGAGCTTCAACCATTTTGTGGCATATGACAAATTCCCTAAGCCCCGGACCGGTCGATTTTGGTCAAAAATGAAAATTTCAAAAGTGCCCCAATTTCTGCTTTAAAGTTTAGGTACTATCCCAAAATGTATCACTAAGGTGACAGAAGTTGATTTCGGAGCATAAATTTTGAACAGGAGCTTCAACTGTTTTGTGGCATATGAGAAATTCCCTAAGCCCCGGACCTGGCGATTTTGGTCAAAAATGAAAATTTCAAAAGTGCCCCAATTTCTGCTTTAAACTTTAGGTACTATCCCAAAATGTATCACTAAGGTGACAGAAGTTGATTATGGAGCATAATTTTTGAACAGTAGCTTCAACTGTTTTGTAGCATATGATAAATTCCCTAAGCCCCGGACCTGTCGATTTTGGTCAAAAATGAAAATTTCAAAAGTGCCCCAATTTCTGCTTTAAACTTTAGGTACTTTCCCAAAATGTATCACTAAGGTGACAGAAGTTGATTTCGGTGCATAATTTTTGAACAGGAGCTTCAACCATTTTGTGGCATATGACAAATTCCCTAAGCCCCGGACCTGTCGATTTTGGTCAAAAATGAAAATTTCAAAAGTGCCCCAATTTCTGCTTTAAAGTTTAGGTACTTTCCCAAAATGTATCACTAAGGTGACAGAAGTTGATTTCAGAGCATAATTTTTGAACAGTAGCTTCAACCGTTTTGTGGCATATGAGAAATTCCCTAAGCCCCGGACCTGTCGATTTTGGTCAAAAATGAAAATTTCAAAAGTGCCCCAATTTCTGCTTTAAAGTTTAGGTACTATCCCAAAATGTATCACTAAGGTGACAGAAGTTGATTTCGGAGCATAATTTTTGAACAGGAGCTTCAACTGTTTTGTGGCATATGAGAAATTCCCTAAGCCCCGGACCTGTCGATTTTGGTCAAAAATGAAAATTTCAAAAGTGCCCCAATTTCTGCTTTAAAGTTTAGGTACTATCCCAAAATGTATCACTAAGGTGACAGAATTTGATTTCGGAGCATAATTATTGAACAGTAGCTTCAACCGTTTTGTGGCATATGAGAAATTCCCTAAGCCCCGGACCTGTCGATTTTGGTCAAAAATGAAAATTTCAAAAGTGCCCCAATTTCTGCTTTAAAGTTTAGGTACTATCCCAAAATGTATCACTAAGGTGACAGAAGTTGATTTTAGAGCATAATTTTTGAACAGTAGCTTCAACCGTTTTGTGGCATATGATAAATTCCCTAAGCCCCGGACCTGTCGATTTTGGTCAAAAATGAAAATTTCAAAAGTGCCCCAATTTCTGCTTTAAACTTTAGGTACTATCCCAAAATGTATCACTAAGGTGACAGAAGTTAATTATGGAGCATAATTTTTGAACAGGAGCTTCAACCGTTTTGTGGCATATGAGAAATTCCCTAAGACCCGGACCTGTCGATTTTGGTCAAAAATGAAAATTTCAAAAGTGCCCCAATTTCTGCTTTAAAGTATAGGAACTATCCCAAAATGTATCACTAAGGTGACAGAAGTTGATTTCAGAGCATAATTTTTGAACAGTAGCTTCAACTGTTTTGTGGCATATGATAAATTCCCTAAGCCCCGGACCTGTCGATTTTGGTCAAAAATGAAAATTTCAAAAGTGCCCCAATTTCTGCTTTAAACTTTAGGTACTATCCCAAAATGTATCACTAAGGTGACAGAAGTTGATTATGGAGCATAATTTTTGAACAGGAGCTTCAACCGTTTTGTGGCATATGAGAAATTCCCTAAGCCCCGGACCTGTCGATTTTGGTCAAAAATGAAAATTTCAAAAGTGCCCCAATTTCTGCTTTAAAGTTTAGGTACTATCCCAAAATGTATCACTAAGGTGACAGAAGTTGATTTTAGAGCATAATTTTTGAACAGTAGCTTCAACTGTTTTGTGGATATACAGAAATGGGTTCTCTGCGCACTGAGGTGTTAATCTGAGGCGGGGTGTGCTGCTGGTAATGAGGGGTGTCCCACCCCCCCTTAAATGGTAAGTATACAGATGTGGATAAATCCACAGGGAACCAGCGCTCAAACCCTATTTGTAGTGGTGAATGTACGGTTATAAAGTGAAACTAAAATCAATAATGAAAAAGCAGGTAATATACTTAAGGTTGTTTATTCTAAGATGCTGAGATACTTTCTTTCCCAACAGGTATAAATTCGGTTTAAAAGTCAATCAGTGATTGGGGCACGCTCCTGGTTTGAGCTTAAATTCTGAAGTGCAAGGTTCAATTGAAAGAACAAATGCTGTAATCTTTGTAAAGTCGAAAAAAAAGAAAAAGAAAAATGCCACAAAAAAATATTAATGATAATATGTACTAAAGTCCAAACGGTTTACAAGTCTATACAGACAGCGGCGTCCCGCTAATATGTGCTCTGAAGTGAAGGATTCTCTTGTGAAGTGATGAACAGTTGACAGCGGTAGTGTATGCTTTGGTTAGAGTGGAGAATAAGGACCCTGGACTGGCGCTATTCCTCCTGCAGCACGTCCCACAGTAGAGTGCCCGAATCAGGCCCGCTCTGTGGGGCCGCTGACCTGGGGTGTGCGCCTGTCACAGAGGCGAAGTGGACCCGGCCGGAGCTCTCCGAGCGGCTGGCTGCGCCTCTCCTCCTCCTACAGGGACTTACCTTCTCCCTTCCCCTCCGCCTTCCACTCTCCGCTGTCTCGGGCTTCTTCCGTCGCCTGGCAACCGGTTGCTTCCGGAACTCCGGATCACGTGACCGGATGGTTTGCGGAAAGGATTAGCAGTACTGTCCTTCTTTGTAGTGAATATTCGTCCTCAGTCCAATGTAGTATAGATGGGTAGCTCCAACGCGTTTCGACCTGTTAGGGTCTTCCTCTGGGAGTCATTTGTGTGTTTAGGTTGCAGGAATTTAGGGTGTCCTGATAGGGTGGGATCAATTCCCATTGGTCCTCTGATCTGGCTTTGTGATTGGCTCACAGCTTGTCAATCGAAGTTTATGGGAGGATGTGACATCATCACAGTGCTTTAGAGTGTGCCCAGTATTATCTGGCTTTGTGATTGGCTCACAGCTTGTCAATCAAAGTTTATGGGAGGATGTGACATCATCACAGTGCTTTAGAGTGTGCCCAGTATTATCTGGCTTTGTGATTGGCTCACAGCTTGTCAATCAAAGTTTATGGGAGGATGTGACATCATCACAGTGCTTTAGAGTGTGCCCAGTATTGAAAAAATGAAAATAATGGAAAAATATATCCGTAGTGAAAAGGATATATATAAAGTTACAATATAGCAGTTATATGAATCAAACTTGCAGAATGGTGTTAATACTCAAAATAATGAACCTTGGGATATTTTGAGGCTATGTTCAAAAGCATGAGAATAATGATTAACCCTCTACAGCATTAACCAATGCCTGTCACTACTTTGATGTAAGAATATCATAGAATAGTGAATGTAGCTGCTGTTGAATTGAATTGAAATGGGATATGTCTTCATTTGCATATGACAGACCTAATTTCGTTGTCAATGTTGAGCCCTTTGGGGGCCAGTGTCCCTAAATTAATCATCATGCACAGTTCTTCCTTATTGATTCTGGAGATGTAATCACCTCCTCTCCAGTTCTTTTTGACCTCTTTTACACCAGTGAACTTAAGTAGAGCAGGGTTTGAGTTGTGAAACTCTTTGAAATGTTGGGATAATGGGTGGTCTTCTGTGCCTTTCCTAATGTTGCGTACGTGTTCCCCAATTCTGACTTTCAGTGGTCGTATTGTTCTTCCTACGTATTGTTTAACACATGGGCATTGGAGGATGTATATAATGCCCTTGCTGTGGCATGTCAACCTATCCCTTATCTTATACTTATGTGTATTCGCCTCAGATATTATGCTATATGTTGGTGTAGTACTCCTGGAATTGGTTACCTTACAACCTACACATGTCCCGCAATGGAAAAACCCTCCTTTGCTATGTGAGCCATCAATGGTAGTCTGTGTGGTGTTTGTCGGAGGTATGCAGCTATGTATAAGTTTTTGTTTAATGTCTGGAGCTTTTTTGTATACTACCTTAGGATTATGTGGTAGTATCTCTGCCAAGGTGTCATCTTGTAGTAATATTGGCCAGTGTTTTTTGAGGATCTTCTTGACTTTATGTGCCTGGTCAGAATATTGTGTGATGAATATAGGTCCTTCAGTCATATTTTTTTGTGCAGATTTGTCCTTGTAGTCCAAAAGTGTTGAGCGATCATTTGCTCGAACTTTGTCAAAGGCCCTTTTTACCAAGTCAGGGTGATAATTTTTCTCTTTGAATCTTTCACTCAGGGTGTGTCCCTGTGTGTCGTAATCATTTAGCCTAGAGCAGTTGCGTCTAAGTCTTTTAAACTGGCCCATCGGGATACCGTTGAGCCAGGTAGGATGATGTCCACTTGAGGCTAGTATAAAGCTATTTACATCAACTGCTTTATTGAATGTGTTGGTGTGCAACGTCCCTTCCTTTACAAAGATATTGAGATCTAGAAATTCCACCTTTTCTTGACTGTAATGTGAGGTGAATTGCAGATTGCGGTCATTGTTGTTGAGATGTGATAGAAAGCTCTTAAGTGATTGTTCGTCCCCTTTCCAGATGAAAAAGACATCATCTATATACCTGGTCCAGAGGACGAGATTTGCGCCAAGGTCTGGGTCTGACCATATGATGTCGTCTTCCCATTTACTCATAAAGAGGTTTGCGTAACTTGGCGCAAATCTCGTCCCCATGGCGGTCCCTGTGGTTTGCAGAAAGAAATCGTTATCGAACCAGACATAGTTGTGAGTCAGTATGTAGTCTATTCCTCCTAGAATGAATTCCCGCTGTTCTATCTTCATGTCTGGGTCGTTGTCTAGGAAATGTTGTATGCTACGTCGTCCCTGTGTGTGATCTATAACTGAGTACAAGGATGTTACATCGCTTGTAGCTAGCCAATAATTGTCTTCCCATGAAATAGATTGCAGTTTCTGTAGGATGTCCGTGGTATCTTTGAGGTACGATTTTTGCTGTTTAACATACGGCTGCAGGAAAGTGTCAATGTACTGTGATAGATTGGAACTGATGGAACCTATGCCGGAAATAATAGGTCTACCTGGTGGTTTGGTAGGATGTTTATGAATTTTTGGTAAGTAATAAAATACCGGTATTATGGGATGTTGTGTATCCAGGTAAGTGTGTTCCTGTGTGGATAGAATGCCTATGTCTAGTCCCTCTTTGAGTAGAGTTTGTAATTGTTGTTTGAACAAGGTTGTGGGGTCTCCTTTAAGTTTCTTATAGGTGTTAGTGTCATTAAGGATCCTATTCGCCTCCTCCATGTAGTCCGCTTTATTGAGAAGTACTATCCCCCCTCCCTTATCAGCTGGCTTTATGATTATATCAGTATTTTTACTTAGATCAGAGATGGCTCTCCTTTCCTTATTGGTCATGTTCAATTGTCTGGGCCTGGGATTCTGTCTATCTAGTTTCATGATGTCCTTTTCCACCATGCTGGTAAATGTGGCTATGTGGTTGCCCGTCATGTAGCTGGGATAGAACTGTGAATTGGGTTTTAAACTGGTATGTACAAATGGGTCATTGCTGGTGGGTTTATGTTGCGGTATCGGTGTCTTATGTTTTGTGGCATATGAGAAATTCCCTAAGCCCCGGACCTGTCGATTTTGGTCAAAAATGAAAATTTCAAAAGTGCCCCAATTTCTGCTTTAAAGTTTAGGTACTTTCCCAAAATGTATCACTAAGGTGACAGAAATTGATTTCAGAGCATAATTTTTGAACAGTAGCTTCAACCGTTTTGTGGCATATGAGAAATTCCCTAAGCCCCGGACCTGTCGATTTTGGTCAAAAATGAAAATTTCAAAAGTGCCCCAATTTCTGCTTTAAACTTTAGGTACTATCCCAAAATGTATCACTAAGGTGACAGAAGTTGATTATGGAGCATAATTTTTGAACAGGAGCTTCAACCGTTTTGTGGCATATGAGAAATTCCCTAAGCCCCGAACCTGTCGATTTTGGTCAAAAATGAAAATTTCAAAAGTGCCCCAATTTCTGCTTTAAAGTTTAGGTACTATCCCAAAATGTATCACTAAGGTGACAGAAGTTGATTATGGAGCATCATTTATGAACAGGAGCTTCAACCGTTTTGAGGCATATGAGAAATTCCCTAAGCCCCGGACCTGTCGATTTTGGTCAAAAATGAAAATTTCAAAAGTGCCCCAATTTCTGCTTTAAACTTTAGGTACTATCCCAAAATGTATCACTAAGGTGACAGAAGTTGATTTCAGAGCATAATTTTTGAACAGTAGCTTCAACTGTTTTGTAGCATATGATAAATTCCCTAAGCCCCGGACCTGTCGATTTTGGTCAAAAATGAAAATTTCAAAAGTGCCCCAATTTCTGCTTTAAACTTTAGGTACTTTCCCAAAATGTATCACTAAGGTGACAGAAGTTGATTTCAGAGCATAATTTTTGAACAGTAGCTTCAACTGTTTTGTGGCATATGATAAATTCCCTAACCCCCGGACCTGTCGATTTTGGTCAAAAATGAAAATTTCAAAAGTGCCCCAATTTCTGCTTTAAACTTTAGGTACTTTCCCAAAATGTATCACTAAGGTGACAGAAGTTGATTTCAGAGCATAATTTTTGAACAGTAGCTTCAACTGTTTTGTGGCATATGATAAATTCCCTAACCCCCGGACCTGTCGATTTTGGTCAAAAATGAAAATTTCAAAAGTGCCCCAATTTCTGCTTTAAAGTTTAGGTACTTTCCCAAAATGTATCACTTAGGTGACAGAAGTTGATTTCAGAGCATAATTTTTGAACAGTAGCTTCAACCGTTTTGTGGCATATGAGAAATTCACTAAGCCCCGGACCTGTCGATTTTGGTCAAAAATGAAAATTTCAAAAGTGCCCCAATTCCTGCTTTAAACTTTAGGTACTATCCCAAAATGTATCACTAAGGTGACAGAAGTTGATTATGGAGCATAATTTTTGAACAGGAGCTTCAACCGTTTTGTGGCATATGAGAAATTCCCTAAGCCTCGGACCTGTCGATTTTGGTCAAAAATGAAAATTTCAAAAGTGCCCCAATTTCTGCTTTAAAGTATAGGAACTATCCCAAAATGTATCACTAAGGTGACAGAAGTTGATTTCGGAGCATAATTTTTGAACAGGAGCTTCAACCGTTTTGTGGCATATGAGAAATTCCCTAAGCCCTGGACCTGTCGATTTTGGTCAAAAATGAAAATTTCAAAAGTGCCCCAATTTCTGCTTTAAAGTTTAGGTACTATCCCAAAATGTATCACTAAGGTGACAGAAGTTGATTTCGGAGCATACTTTTTGAACAGGAGCTTCAACTGTTTTGTGGCATATGAGAAATTCCCTAAGCCCCGGACCTGTCGATTTTGGTCAAAAATGAAAATTTCAAAAGTGCCCCAATTTCTGCTTTAAACTTTAGGTACTATCCCAAAATGTATCACTAAGGTGACAGAAGTTGATTATGGAGCATAATTTTTGAACAGGAGCTTCAACCATTTTGTGGCTTATGAGAAATTCCCTAAGCCCCGGAACTGTCGATTTTGGTCAAATATGAAAATTTCAAAAGTGCCCCAATTTCTGCTTTAAACTTTAGTTACTATCCCAAAATGTATCACTAAGGTGACAGAAGTTGATTTCGGAGCATCATTTTTGAACAGGAGCTTCAACCGTTTTGTGGCATATGAGATATTCCCTAAGCCCCGGACCTGTAGATTTTGGTCAAAAATGAAAATTTCAAAAGTGCCCCAATTTCTGCTTTAAAGTTTAGGTACTATCCCAAAATGTATCACTAAGGTGACAGAAGTTGATTTCGGAGCATAATTTTTGAACAGGAGCTTCAACTGTTTTGTGGCATATGAGAAATTCCCTAAGCCCCGGACCTGTCGATTTTGGTCAAAAATGAAAATTTCAAAAGTGCCCCAATTTCTGCTTTAAAGTTTAGGTACTATCCCAAAATGTATCACTAAGGTGACAGAAGTTGATTTCGGAGCATAATTTTTGAACAGTCGCTTCAACCGTTTTGTGGCATATGAGAAATTCCCTAAGCCCCGGCCCTGTAGATTTTTGTCTAAAATGAAAATTTCAAAAGTGCCCCAATTTCTGCTTTAAAGTTTAGGTACTATCCCAAAATGTATCACTAAGGTGACAGAAGTTGATTTCGGAGCATAATTTTTGAACAGTAGCTTCAACCGTTTTGTGGCATATGAAAAAATCCCTAAGCCCCGGACCTGTCGATTTTGGTCAAAAATGAAAATTTCAAAAGTGCCCCTATTTCTGCTTTAAACTTTAGGTAATATCCCAAAATGTATCACTAAGGTGACAGAAGTTGATTTCGGTGCATAATTTTTGAACAGTAGCTTCAACCATTTTGTGGCATATGACAAATTCCCTAAGCCCCGGACCTGTCGATTTTGGTCAAAAATGAAAATTTCAAAAGTGCCCCAATTTCTGCTTTAAAGTTTAGGTACTATCCCAAAATGTATCACTAAGGTGACAGAAGTTGATTTCAGAGCATAATTTTTGAACAGTAGCTTCAACTGTTTTGTGGCATATGATAAATTCCCTAAGCCCCGGACCTGTCGATTTTGGTCAAAAATGAAAATTTCAAAAGTGCCCCAATTTCTGCTTTAAAGTTTAGGTACTTTCCCAAAATGTATCACTAAGGTGACAGAAGTTGATTTCAGAGCATAATTTTTGAACAGTAGCTTCAACCGTTTTGTGGCATATGAGAAATTCCCTAAGCCCCGGACCTGTCGATTTTGGTCAAAAATGAAAATTTCAAAAGTGCCCCAATTTCTGCTTTAAAGTTTAGGTACTTTCCCAAAATGTATCACTAAGGTGACAGAAGTTGATTTCGGTGCATAATTTTTGAACAGGAGCTTCAACCATTTTGTGGCAAATGACAAATTCCCTAAGCCCCGGCCCTGTAGATTTTTGTCTAAAATGAAAATTTCAAAAGTGCCCCAATTTCTGCTTTAAACTTTAGGTAATATCCCAAAATGTGTCACTAAGGTGACAGAAGTTGATTTCGGAGCATAATTTTTGAACAGGAGCTTCAACCATTTTGTGGCATATGAGAATTTCCCTAAGCCCCGGACCTGTCGATTTTGGTCAAAAATGAAAATTTCAAAAGTGCCCCAATTTCTGCTTTAATATTTAGGTACTATCCCAAAATGTATCACTAAGGTGACAGAAGTTGATTATGGAGCATAATTTTTGAACAGGAGCTTCAACCACTTTGTGGCATATGAGAAATTCCCTAAGCCCCGACCTGTCGATTTTGGTCAAAAATGAAAATTTCAAAAGTGCCCCAATTTCTGCTTTAAAGTTTAGGTACTATCCCAAAATGTATCACTAAGGTGACAGAAGTTGATTATGGAGCATAATTTTTGAACAGAAGCTTCAACCATTTTGTGGCATATGAGAAATTCCCTAAGCCCCGACCTGTCGATTTTGGTCAAAAATGAAAATTTCAAAAGTGCCCCAATTTCTGCTTTAAAGTATAGGAACTATCCCAAAATGTATCACTAAGGTGACAGAAGTTGATTTCGGAGCATGATTTTTGAACAGGAGCTTCAACCGTTTTGTGGCATATGAGAAATTCCCTAAGCCCCGGACCTGTTGATTTTGGTCTAAAATGAAAATTTCAAAAGTGCCCCAATTTCTGCTTTAAACTTTAGGTAATATCCCAAAATGTATCACTAAGGTGACAGAAGTTGATTTCGGTGCATAATTTTTGAACAGGAGCTTCAACCATTTTGTGGCATATGACAAATTCCCTAAGCCCCGGACCTGTCGATTTTGGTCAAAAATGAAAATATCAAAAGTGCCCCAATTTCTGCTTTAAAGTTTAGGTAATATCCCAAAATGTATCACTAAGGTGACAGAAGTTGATTTCGGTGCATAATTTTTGAACAGGAGCTTCAACCATTTTGTGGCATATGACAAATTCCCTAAGCCCCGGACCTGTCGATTTTGGTCAAAAATGAAAATTTCAAAAGTGCCCCAATTTCTGATTTAAACGTTAGGTACTATCCCAAAATGTATCACTAAGGTGACAGAAATTGATTTCAGAGCATAATTTTTGAACAGTAGCTTCAACTGTTTTGTGGCATATGAGAAATTCCCTAAGCCCCGGACCTGTCGATTTTGGTCAAAAATGAAAATTTCAAAAGTGCCCCAATTTCTGCTTTAAAGTTTAGGTACTATCCCAAAATGTATCACTAAGGTGACAGAAGTTGATTTCAGAGCATAATTATTGAACAGTAGCTTCAACCGTTTTGTGGCATATGATAAATTCCCTAAGCCCCGGACCTGTCGATTTTGGTCAAAAATGAAAATTTCAAAAGTGCCCCAATTTCTGCTTTAAAGTTTAGGTACTATCCCAAAATGTATCACTAAGGTGACAGAAGTTGATTTCGGAGCATAAATTTTGAACAGGAGCTTCAACTGTTTTGTGGCATATGAGAAATTCCCTAAGCCCCGGACCTGGCGATTTTGGTCAAAAATGAAAATTTCAAAAGTGCCCCAATTTCTGCTTTAAAGTTTAAGTACTTTCCCAAAATGTATCACTAAGGTGACAGAAGTTGATTTCAGAGCATAATTTTTGAACAGTAGCTTCAACCGTTTTGTGGCATATGAGAAATTCCCTAAGCCCCGGACCTGTCGATTTTGGTCAAAAATGAAAATTTCAAAAGTGCCCCAATTTCTGCTTTAAAGTTTAGGTACTTTCCCAAAATGTATCACTAAGGTGACAGAAGTTGATTTCGGAGCATGATTTTTGAACAGGAGCTTCAACCGTTTTGTGGCATATGAGAAATTCCCTAAGCCCCGGACCTGTTGATTTTGGTCTAAAATGAAAATTTCAAAAGTGCCCCAATTTCTGCTTTAAACTTTAGGTACTATCCCAAAATGTATCACTAAGGTGACAGAAGTTGATTTCGGAGCATAATTTTTGAACAGTAGCTTTAACTGTTTTGTGGCATATGAGAAATTCCCTAAGCCCCGGACCTGTCGATTTTGGTCAAAAATGAAAATTTCAAAAGTGCCCCAATTTCTGCTTTAAAGTTTAGGTACTATCCCAAAATGTATCACTAAGGTGACAGAAGTTGATTTCAGAGCACAATTATTGAACAGTAGCTTCAACCGTTTTGTGGCATATGAGAAATTCCCTAAGCCCCGGACCTGTCGATTTTGGTCAAAAATGAAAATTTCAAAAGTGCCCCAATTTCTGCTTTAAAGTTTAGGTACTATCCCAAAATGTATCACTAAGGTGACAGAAGTTGATTTCAGAGCACAATTATTGAACAGTAGCTTCAACCGTTTTGTGGCATATGAGAAATTCCCTAAGCCCCGGACCTGTCGATTTTGGTCAAAAATGAAAATTTCAAAAGTGCCCCAATTTCTGCTTTAAAGTTTAGGTACTAGCCCAAAATGTATCACTAAGGTGACAGAAGTTGATTTCAGAGCATAATTTTTGAACAGTAGCTTCAAATGTTTTGTGGCATATGATAAATTCCCTAAGCCCCGGACCTGTCGATTTTGGTCAAAAATGAAAATTTCAAAAGTGCCCCAATTTCTGCTTTAAAGTTTAGGTACTATCCCAAAATGTATCACTAAGGTGACAGAAGTTGATTTCGGAGCATAAATTTTGAACAGGAGCTTCAACTGTTTTGTGGCATATGAGAAATTCCCTAAGCCCCGGACCTGTCGATTTTGGTCAAAAATGAAAATTTCAAAAGTGCCCCAATTTCTGCTTTAAAGTTTAGGTACTATCCCAAAATGTATCACTAAGGTGACAGAAGTTGATTTCGGAGCATAATTTTTGAACAGTAGCTTCAACTGTTTTGTTGCATATGAGAAATTCCCTAAGCCCCGGACCTGTCGATTTTGGTCAAAAATGAAAATTTCAAAAGTGCCCCAATTTCTGCTTTAAAGTTTAGGTACTATCCCAAAATGTATCACTAAGGTGACAGAAGTTGATTTCGGAGCATAATTTTTGAACAGTAGCTTCAACTGTTTTGTGGCATATGATAAATTCCCTAAGCCCCGGACCTGTCGATTTTGGTCAAAAATGAAAATTTCAAAAGTGCCCCAATTTCTGCTTTAAAGTATAGGAACTATCCCAAAATGTATCACTAAGGTGACAGAAGTTGATTTCGGAGCATAATTTTTGAACTGGAGCTTCAACCATTTTGTGGCATATGACAAATTCCCTTAGCCCCGGACCTGTCGATTTTGGTCAAAAATGAAAATTTCAAAAGTGCCCCAATTTCTGCTTTAAAGTTTAGGTACTATCCCAAAATGTATCACTAAGGTGACAGAAGTTGATTTCGGAGCATAATTTTTGAACAGGAGCTTCAACCGTTTTGTGGCATATGAGAAATTCCCTAAGCCCCGGACCTGTCGATTTTGGTCAAAAATGAAAATTTCAAAAGTGCCCCAATTTCTGCTTTAAAGTATAGGAACTATCCCAAAATGTATCACTAAGGTGACAGAAGTTGATTTCGGAGCATGATTTTTGAACAGGAGCTTCAACCGTTTTGTGGCATATGAGAAATTCCCTAAGCCCCGAACCTGTAGATTTTGGTTTAAAATGAAAATTTCAAAAGTGCCCCAATTTCTGCTTTAAAGTTTAGGTACTATCCCAAAATGTATCACTAAGGTGACAGAAGTTGATTTCGGAGCATGATTTTTGAACAGGAGCTTCAACCGTTTTGTGGCATATGAGAAATTCCCTAAGCCCCGGACCTGTCGATTTTGGTCAAAAATGAAAATTTCAAAAGTGCCCCAATTTCTGCTTTAAACTTTAGGTACTATCCCAAAATGTATCACTAAGGTGACAGAAGTTGATTTCGGAGCTTACATTTTGAACAGGAGCTTCAACTGTTTTGTGGCATATGAGAAATTCCCTAAGCCCCGGACCTGGCGATTTTGGTCAAAAATGAAAATTTCAAAAATGGGCTAATTTCTGCTTTAAAGTTTAGGTACTTTCCCAAAATGTATCACTAAGGTGACAGAAGTTGATTTCAGAGCATAATTTTTGAACAGTAGCTTCAACCGTTTTGTGGCATATGAGAAATTCCCTAAGCCCCGGACCTGTCGATTTTGGTCAAAAATGAAAATTTCAAAAGTGCCCCAATTTCTGCTTTAAAGTATAGGAACTATCCCAAAATGTATCACTAAGGTGACAGAAGTTGATTTCGGAGCATAATTTTTGAACAGGAGCTTCAACCGTTTTGTGGCATATGAGAAATTCCCTAAGCCCCGGACCTGTCGATTTTGGTCAAAAATGAAAATTTCAAAAGTGCCCCAATTTCTGCTTTAAACTTTAGGTACTATCCCAAAATGTATCACTAAGGTGACAGAAGTTGATTATGGAGCATAATTTTTGAACAGGAGCTTCAACCGTTTTGTGGCATATGAGAAATTCCCTAAGCCCTGGACCTGTCGATTTTGGTCAAAAATGAAAATTTCAAAAGTGCCCCAATTTCGGCTTTAAAGTTTAGGTACTATCCCTAAATGTATCACTAAGGTGACAGAAGTTGATTATGGAGCATAATTTTTTAACAGGAGCTTCAACCGTTTTGTGGCATATGAGAAATTCCCTAAGCCCCGGACCTGTCGATTTTGGTCAAAAATGAAAATTTCAAAAGTGCCCCAATTTCTGCTTTAAACTTTAGGTACTATCCCAAAATGTATCACTAAGGTGACAGAAGTTGATTATGGAGCATCATTTTTGAACAGGAGCTTCAACCGTTTTGTGGCATATGAGAAATTCCCTAAGCCCCGAACCTGTCGATTTTGGTCAAAAATGAAAATTTCAAAAGTGCCCCAAATTCTGCTTTAAAGTTTAGGTACTATCCCAAAATGTATCACTAAGGTGACAGAAGTTGATTATGGAGCATCATTTTTGAACAGGAGCTTCAACCATTTTGTGGCATATGAGAAATTCCCTAAGCCCCGGACCTGTCGATTTTGGTCAAAAATGAAAATTTCAAAAGTGCCCCAATTTCTGCATTAAAGTTTAGGTACTATCCCAAAATGTATCACTAAGGTGACAGAAGTTGATTATGGAGCATCATTTTTGAACAGGAGCTTCAACCGTTTTGTGGCATATGAGAAATTCCCTAGGCCCCGGACCTGTCGATTTTGGTCAAAAATGAAAATTTCAAAAGTGCCCCAATTTCTGCTTTAAAGTATAGGAACTATCCCAAAATGTATCACTAAGGTGACAGAAGTTGATTTCGGAGCATGATTTTTGAACAGGAGCTTCAACCGTTTTGTGGCATATGAGAAATTCCCTAAGCCCCGGACCTGTTGATTTTGGTCTAAAATGAAAATTTCAAAAGTGCCCCAATTTCTGCTTTAAACTGTAGGTAATATCCCAAAATGTATCACTAAGGTGACAGAAGTTGATTTCGGAGCATACTTTTTGAACAGGAGCTTCAACCATTTTGTGGCATATGACAAATTCCCTAAGCCCCGGACCTGTCGATTTTGGTCAAAAATGAAAATTTCAAAAGTGCCCCAATTTCTGCTTTAAAGTTTAGGTACTATCCCAAAATGTATCACTAAGGTGACAGAAGTTGATTTCGGAGCATAAATTTTGAACAGGAGCTTCAACTGTTTTGTGGCATATGAGAAATTCCCTAAGCCCCGGACCTGTCGATTTTGGTCAAAAATGAAAATTTCAAAAGTGCCCCAATTTCTGCTTTAAAGTTTAGGTACTTTCCCAAAATGTATCACTAAGGTGACAGAAGTTGATTTCAGAGCATAATTTTTGAACAGTAGCTTCAACCGTTTTGTGGCATATGAGAAATTCCCTAAGCCTCGGACCTGTCGATTTTGGTCAAAAATGAAAATTTCAAAAGTGCCCCAATTTCTGCTTTAAACTTTAGGTACTATCCCAAAATGTTTCACTAAGGTGACAGAAGTTGATTATGGAGCATAATTTTTGAACAGTAGCTTCAACTGTTTTGTGGCATATGATAAATTCCCTAAGCCCCGGACCTGTCGATTTTGGTCAAAAATGAAAATTTCAAAAGTGCCCCAATTTCTGCTTTAAAGTTTAGGTACTTTCCCAAAATGTATCACTAAGGTGACAGAAGTTGATTTCAGAGCATAATTTTTGAACAGTAGCTTCAACCGTTTTGTGGCATATGAGAAATTCCCTAAGCCCCGGACCTGTCGATTTTGGTCAAAAATGAAAATTTCAAAAGTGCCCCAATTTCTGCTTTAAAGTTTAGGTACTTTCCCAAAATGTATCACTAAGGTGACAGAAGTTGATTTCGGTGCATAATTTTTGAACAGGAGCTTCAACCATTTTGTGGCAAATGACAAATTCCCTAAGCCCCGGCCCTGTAGATTTTTGTCTAAAATGAAAATTTCAAAAGTGCCCCAATTTCTGCTTTAAACTTTAGGTAATATCCCAAAATGTGTCACTAAGGTGACAGAAGTTGATTTCGGAGCATAATTTTTGAACAGGAGCTTCAACCATTTTGTGGCATATGAGAATTTCCCTAAGCCCCGGACCTGTCGATTTTGGTCAAAAATGAAAATTTCAAAAGTGCCCCAATTTCTGCTTTAATATTTAGGTACTATCCCAAAATGTATCACTAAGGTGACAGAAGTTGATTATGGAGCATAATTTTTGAACAGGAGCTTCAACCACTTTGTGGCATATGAGAAATTCCCTAAGCCCCGACCTGTCGATTTTGGTCAAAAATGAAAATTTCAAAAGTGCCCCAATTTCTGCTTTAAAGTTTAGGTACTATCCCAAAATGTATCACTAAGGTGACAGAAGTTGATTATGGAGCATAATTTTTGAACAGAAGCTTCAACCATTTTGTGGCATATGAGAAATTCCCTAAGCCCCGACCTGTCGATTTTGGTCAAAAATGAAAATTTCAAAAGTGCCCCAATTTCTGCTTTAAAGTATAGGAACTATCCCAAAATGTATCACTAAGGTGACAGAAGTTGATTTCGGAGCATGATTTTTGAACAGGAGCTTCAACCGTTTTGTGGCATATGAGAAATTCCCTAAGCCCCGGACCTGTTGATTTTGGTCTAAAATGAAAATTTCAAAAGTGCCCCAATTTCTGCTTTAAACTTTAGGTAATATCCCAAAATGTATCACTAAGGTGACAGAAGTTGATTTCGGTGCATAATTTTTGAACAGGAGCTTCAACCATTTTGTGGCATATGACAAATTCCCTAAGCCCCGGACCTGTCGATTTTGGTCAAAAATGAAAATATCAAAAGTGCCCCAATTTCTGCTTTAAAGTTTAGGTAATATCCCAAAATGTATCACTAAGGTGACAGAAGTTGATTTCGGTGCATAATTTTTGAACAGGAGCTTCAACCATTTTGTGGCATATGACAAATTCCCTAAGCCCCGGACCTGTCGATTTTGGTCAAAAATGAAAATTTCAAAAGTGCCCCAATTTCTGATTTAAACGTTAGGTACTATCCCAAAATGTATCACTAAGGTGACAGAAATTGATTTCAGAGCATAATTTTTGAACAGTAGCTTCAACTGTTTTGTGGCATATGAGAAATTCCCTAAGCCCCGGACCTGTCGATTTTGGTCAAAAATGAAAATTTCAAAAGTGCCCCAATTTCTGCTTTAAAGTTTAGGTACTATCCCAAAATGTATCACTAAGGTGACAGAAGTTGATTTCAGAGCATAATTATTGAACAGTAGCTTCAACCGTTTTGTGGCATATGATAAATTCCCTAAGCCCCGGACCTGTCGATTTTGGTCAAAAATGAAAATTTCAAAAGTGCCCCAATTTCTGCTTTAAAGTTTAGGTACTATCCCAAAATGTATCACTAAGGTGACAGAAGTTGATTTCGGAGCATAAATTTTGAACAGGAGCTTCAACTGTTTTGTGGCATATGAGAAATTCCCTAAGCCCCGGACCTGGCGATTTTGGTCAAAAATGAAAATTTCAAAAGTGCCCCAATTTCTGCTTTAAAGTTTAAGTACTTTCCCAAAATGTATCACTAAGGTGACAGAAGTTGATTTCAGAGCATAATTTTTGAACAGTAGCTTCAACCGTTTTGTGGCATATGAGAAATTCCCTAAGCCCCGGACCTGTCGATTTTGGTCAAAAATGAAAATTTCAAAAGTGCCCCAATTTCTGCTTTAAAGTTTAGGTACTTTCCCAAAATGTATCACTAAGGTGACAGAAGTTGATTTCGGAGCATGATTTTTGAACAGGAGCTTCAACCGTTTTGTGGCATATGAGAAATTCCCTAAGCCCCGGACCTGTTGATTTTGGTCTAAAATGAAAATTTCAAAAGTGCCCCAATTTCTGCTTTAAACTTTAGGTACTATCCCAAAATGTATCACTAAGGTGACAGAAGTTGATTTCGGAGCATAATTTTTGAACAGTAGCTTTAACTGTTTTGTGGCATATGAGAAATTCCCTAAGCCCCGGACCTGTCGATTTTGGTCAAAAATGAAAATTTCAAAAGTGCCCCAATTTCTGCTTTAAAGTTTAGGTACTATCCCAAAATGTATCACTAAGGTGACAGAAGTTGATTTCAGAGCACAATTATTGAACAGTAGCTTCAACCGTTTTGTGGCATATGAGAAATTCCCTAAGCCCCGGACCTGTCGATTTTGGTCAAAAATGAAAATTTCAAAAGTGCCCCAATTTCTGCTTTAAAGTTTAGGTACTATCCCAAAATGTATCACTAAGGTGACAGAAGTTGATTTCAGAGCACAATTATTGAACAGTAGCTTCAACCGTTTTGTGGCATATGAGAAATTCCCTAAGCCCCGGACCTGTCGATTTTGGTCAAAAATGAAAATTTCAAAAGTGCCCCAATTTCTGCTTTAAAGTTTAGGTACTAGCCCAAAATGTATCACTAAGGTGACAGAAGTTGATTTCAGAGCATAATTTTTGAACAGTAGCTTCAAATGTTTTGTGGCATATGATAAATTCCCTAAGCCCCGGACCTGTCGATTTTGGTCAAAAATGAAAATTTCAAAAGTGCCCCAATTTCTGCTTTAAAGTTTAGGTACTATCCCAAAATGTATCACTAAGGTGACAGAAGTTGATTTCGGAGCATAAATTTTGAACAGGAGCTTCAACTGTTTTGTGGCATATGAGAAATTCCCTAAGCCCCGGACCTGTCGATTTTGGTCAAAAATGAAAATTTCAAAAGTGCCCCAATTTCTGCTTTAAAGTTTAGGTACTATCCCAAAATGTATCACTAAGGTGACAGAAGTTGATTTCGGAGCATAATTTTTGAACAGTAGCTTCAACTGTTTTGTTGCATATGAGAAATTCCCTAAGCCCCGGACCTGTCGATTTTGGTCAAAAATGAAAATTTCAAAAGTGCCCCAATTTCTGCTTTAAAGTTTAGGTACTATCCCAAAATGTATCACTAAGGTGACAGAAGTTGATTTCGGAGCATAATTTTTGAACAGTAGCTTCAACTGTTTTGTGGCATATGATAAATTCCCTAAGCCCCGGACCTGTCGATTTTGGTCAAAAATGAAAATTTCAAAAGTGCCCCAATTTCTGCTTTAAAGTATAGGAACTATCCCAAAATGTATCACTAAGGTGACAGAAGTTGATTTCGGAGCATAATTTTTGAACTGGAGCTTCAACCATTTTGTGGCATATGACAAATTCCCTTAGCCCCGGACCTGTCGATTTTGGTCAAAAATGAAAATTTCAAAAGTGCCCCAATTTCTGCTTTAAAGTTTAGGTACTATCCCAAAATGTATCACTAAGGTGACAGAAGTTGATTTCGGAGCATAATTTTTGAACAGGAGCTTCAACCGTTTTGTGGCATATGAGAAATTCCCTAAGCCCCGGACCTGTCGATTTTGGTCAAAAATGAAAATTTCAAAAGTGCCCCAATTTCTGCTTTAAAGTATAGGAACTATCCCAAAATGTATCACTAAGGTGACAGAAGTTGATTTCGGAGCATGATTTTTGAACAGGAGCTTCAACCGTTTTGTGGCATATGAGAAATTCCCTAAGCCCCGAACCTGTAGATTTTGGTTTAAAATGAAAATTTCAAAAGTGCCCCAATTTCTGCTTTAAAGTTTAGGTACTATCCCAAAATGTATCACTAAGGTGACAGAAGTTGATTTCGGAGCATGATTTTTGAACAGGAGCTTCAACCGTTTTGTGGCATATGAGAAATTCCCTAAGCCCCGGACCTGTCGATTTTGGTCAAAAATGAAAATTTCAAAAGTGCCCCAATTTCTGCTTTAAACTTTAGGTACTATCCCAAAATGTATCACTAAGGTGACAGAAGTTGATTTCGGAGCTTACATTTTGAACAGGAGCTTCAACTGTTTTGTGGCATATGAGAAATTCCCTAAGCCCCGGACCTGGCGATTTTGGTCAAAAATGAAAATTTCAAAAATGGGCTAATTTCTGCTTTAAAGTTTAGGTACTTTCCCAAAATGTATCACTAAGGTGACAGAAGTTGATTTCAGAGCATAATTTTTGAACAGTAGCTTCAACCGTTTTGTGGCATATGAGAAATTCCCTAAGCCCCGGACCTGTCGATTTTGGTCAAAAATGAAAATTTCAAAAGTGCCCCAATTTCTGCTTTAAAGTATAGGAACTATCCCAAAATGTATCACTAAGGTGACAGAAGTTGATTTCGGAGCATAATTTTTGAACAGGAGCTTCAACCGTTTTGTGGCATATGAGAAATTCCCTAAGCCCCGGACCTGTCGATTTTGGTCAAAAATGAAAATTTCAAAAGTGCCCCAATTTCTGCTTTAAACTTTAGGTACTATCCCAAAATGTATCACTAAGGTGACAGAAGTTGATTATGGAGCATAATTTTTGAACAGGAGCTTCAACCGTTTTGTGGCATATGAGAAATTCCCTAAGCCCTGGACCTGTCGATTTTGGTCAAAAATGAAAATTTCAAAAGTGCCCCAATTTCGGCTTTAAAGTTTAGGTACTATCCCTAAATGTATCACTAAGGTGACAGAAGTTGATTATGGAGCATAATTTTTTAACAGGAGCTTCAACCGTTTTGTGGCATATGAGAAATTCCCTAAGCCCCGGACCTGTCGATTTTGGTCAAAAATGAAAATTTCAAAAGTGCCCCAATTTCTGCTTTAAACTTTAGGTACTATCCCAAAATGTATCACTAAGGTGACAGAAGTTGATTATGGAGCATCATTTTTGAACAGGAGCTTCAACCGTTTTGTGGCATATGAGAAATTCCCTAAGCCCCGAACCTGTCGATTTTGGTCAAAAATGAAAATTTCAAAAGTGCCCCAAATTCTGCTTTAAAGTTTAGGTACTATCCCAAAATGTATCACTAAGGTGACAGAAGTTGATTATGGAGCATCATTTTTGAACAGGAGCTTCAACCATTTTGTGGCATATGAGAAATTCCCTAAGCCCCGGACCTGTCGATTTTGGTCAAAAATGAAAATTTCAAAAGTGCCCCAATTTCTGCATTAAAGTTTAGGTACTATCCCAAAATGTATCACTAAGGTGACAGAAGTTGATTATGGAGCATCATTTTTGAACAGGAGCTTCAACCGTTTTGTGGCATATGAGAAATTCCCTAGGCCCCGGACCTGTCGATTTTGGTCAAAAATGAAAATTTCAAAAGTGCCCCAATTTCTGCTTTAAAGTATAGGAACTATCCCAAAATGTATCACTAAGGTGACAGAAGTTGATTTCGGAGCATGATTTTTGAACAGGAGCTTCAACCGTTTTGTGGCATATGAGAAATTCCCTAAGCCCCGGACCTGTTGATTTTGGTCTAAAATGAAAATTTCAAAAGTGCCCCAATTTCTGCTTTAAACTGTAGGTAATATCCCAAAATGTATCACTAAGGTGACAGAAGTTGATTTCGGAGCATACTTTTTGAACAGGAGCTTCAACCATTTTGTGGCATATGACAAATTCCCTAAGCCCCGGACCTGTCGATTTTGGTCAAAAATGAAAATTTCAAAAGTGCCCCAATTTCTGCTTTAAAGTTTAGGTACTATCCCAAAATGTATCACTAAGGTGACAGAAGTTGATTTCGGAGCATAAATTTTGAACAGGAGCTTCAACTGTTTTGTGGCATATGAGAAATTCCCTAAGCCCCGGACCTGTCGATTTTGGTCAAAAATGAAAATTTCAAAAGTGCCCCAATTTCTGCTTTAAAGTTTAGGTACTTTCCCAAAATGTATCACTAAGGTGACAGAAGTTGATTTCAGAGCATAATTTTTGAACAGTAGCTTCAACCGTTTTGTGGCATATGAGAAATTCCCTAAGCCTCGGACCTGTCGATTTTGGTCAAAAATGAAAATTTCAAAAGTGCCCCAATTTCTGCTTTAAACTTTAGGTACTATCCCAAAATGTTTCACTAAGGTGACAGAAGTTGATTATGGAGCATAATTTTTGAACAGGAGCTTCAACCGTTTTGTGGCATATGAGAAATTCCCTAAGCCCCGGACCTGTCGATTTTGGTCAAAAATTAAAATTTCAAAAGTGCCCCAATTTCTGCTTTAAACTTTAGGTACTATCCCAAAATGTATCACTAAGGTGACAGAAGTTGATTTCGGAGCATAATTTTTGAACAGTAGCTTCAACCGTTTTGTGGCATATGAGAAATTCCCTAAGCCCCGGCCCTGTCGATTTTGGTCAAAAATGAAAATTTGAAAAGTGCCCCAATTTCTGCTTTAAAGTTTAGGCACTTTCCCAAAATGTATCACTAAGGTGACAGAAGTTGATTTCGGAGCATAATTTTTGAACAGGAGCTTCAACCGTTTTGTGGCATATGAGAAATTCCCTAAGCCCTGGTCCTGTCGATTTTGGTCAAAAATGAAAATTTCAAAAGTGCCCCAATTTCTGCTTTAAACTTTAGGTACTATCCCAAAATGTATCACTAAGGTGACAGAAGTTGATTATGGAGCATCATTTTTGAACAGGAGCTTCAACCGTTTTGTGGCATATGAGAAATTCCCTAAGCCCCGAACCTGTCGATTTTGGTCAAAAATGAAAATTTCAAAAGTGCCCCAAATTCTGCTTTAAAGTTTAGGTACTATCCCAAAATGTATCACTAAGGTGACAGAAGTTGATTATGGAGCATCATTTTTGAACAGGAGCTTCAACCGTTTTGTGGCATATGAGAAATTCCCTAAGCCCCGGACCTGTCGATTTTGGTCAAAAATGAAAATTTCAAAAGTGCCCCAATTTCTGCATTAAAGTTTAGGTACTATCCCAAAATGTATCACTAAGGTGACAGAAGTTGATTATGGAGCATCATTTTTGAACAGGAGCTTCAACCGTTTTGTGGCATATGAGAAATTCCCTAGGCCCCGGACCTGTCGATTTTGGTCAAAAATGAAAATTTCAAAAGTGCCCCAATTTCTGCTTTAAAGTATAGGAACTATCCCAAAATGTATCACTAAGGTGACAGAAGTTGATTTCGGAGCATGATTTTTGAACAGGAGCTTCAACCGTTTTGTGGCATATGAGAAATTCCCTAAGCCCCGGACCTGTTGATTTTGGTCTAAAATGAAAATTTCAAAAGTGCCCCAATTTCTGCTTTAAACTTTAGGTAATATCCCAAAATGTATCACTAAGGTGACAGAAGTTGATTTCGGAGCATACTTTTTGAACAGGAGCTTCAACCATTTTGTGGCATATGACAAATTCCCTAAGCCCCGGACCTGTCGATTTTGGTCAAAAATGAAAATTTCAAAAGTGCCCCAATTTCTGCTTTAAAGTTTAGGTACTATCCCAAAATGTATCACTAAGGTGACAGAAGTTGATTTCGGAGCATAAATTTTGAACAGGAGCTTCAACTGTTTTGTGGCATATGAGAAATTCCCTAAGCCCCGGACCTGGCGATTTTGGTCAAAAATGAAAATTTCAAAAGTGCCCCAATTTCTGCTTTAAAGTTTAGGTACTTTCCCAAAATGTATCACTAAGGTGACAGAAGTTGATTTCAGAGCATAATTTTTGAACAGTAGCTTCAACCGTTTTGTGGCATATGAGAAATTCCCTAAGCCTCGGACCTGTCGATTTTGGTCAAAAATGAAAATTTCAAAAGTGCCCCAATTTCTGCTTTAAACTTTAGGTACTATCCCAAAATGTTTCACTAAGGTGACAGAAGTTGATTATGGAGCATAATTTTTGAACAGTAGCTTCAACCGTTTTGTGGCATATGAGAAATTCCCTAAGCCCCGGCCCTGTCGATTTTGGTCAAAAATGAAAATTTGAAAAGTGCCCCAATTTCTGCTTTAAAGTTTAGGCACTTTCCCAAAATGTATCACTAAGGTGACAGAAGTTGATTTCGGAGCATAATTTTTGAACAGGAGCTTCAACCGTTTTGTGGCATATGAGAAATTCCCTAAGCCCTGGTCCTGTCGATTTTGGTCAAAAATGAAAATTTCAAAAGTGCCCCAATTTCTGCTTTAAAGTTTAGGTACTATCCCAAAATGTATCACTAAGGTGACAGAAGTTGATTTCGGAGCATAATTTTTGAACAGTAGCTTCAACCGTTTTGTGGCATATGAGAAATTCCCTAAGCCCCGGACCTGTCGATTTTGGTCAAAAATGAAAATTTCAAAAGTGCCCCAATTTCTGCTTTAAACTTTAGGTACTATCCCAAAATGTATCACTAAGGTGACAGAAGTTGATTTCAGAGCATAATTTTTGAACAGTAGCTTCAACCGTTTTGTGGCATATGAGAAATTCCCTAAGCCCCGGAATTGTCGATTTTGGTCAAAAATGAAAATTTCAAAAGTGCCCCAATTTCTGCTTTAAACTTTAGGTACTATCCCAAAATGTATCACTAAGGTGACAGAAGTTGATTTCGGAGCATAATTTTTGAACAGTCGCTTCAACCGTTTTGTGGCATATGAGAAATTCCCTAAGCCCCGGCCCTGTAGATTTTGGTCTAAAATGAAAATTTCAAAAGTGCCCCAATTTCTGCTTTAAACTTTAGGTAATATCCCAAAATGTATCAATAAGGTGACAGAAGTTGATTATGGAGCCAAATTTTTGAACAGGAGCTTCAACCACTTTGTGGCATATGAGAAATTCCCTAAGCCCCGACCTGTCAATTTTGGTCAAAAATGAAAATTTCAAAAGTGCCCCAATTTCTGCTTTAAAGTTTAGGTACTATCCCAAAATGTATCACTACGGTGACAGAAGTTGATTATGGAGCATAATTTTTGAACAGAAGCTTCAACCATTTTGTGGCATATGAGAAATTCCCTAAGCCCCGACCTGTCGATGTTGGTCAAAAAATGAAAATTTCAAAAGTGCCCCAATTTCTGCTTTAAAGTATAGAAACTATCCCAAAATGTATCACTAAGGTGACAGAAGTTGATTTCGGAGCATGATTTTTGAACAGGAGCTTCAACCGTTTTGTGGCATATGAGAAATTCCCTAAGCCCCGGACCTGTCGATTTTGGTCAAAAATGAAAATTTCAAAAGTGCCCCAATTTCTGCTTTAAAGTTTAGGTACTATCCCAAAATGTATCACTAAGGTGACAGAAGTTGATTTCAGAGCATAATTTTTGAACAGTAGCTTCAACCGTTTTGTGGCATATGAGAAATTCCCTAAGCCCCGGACCTGTCGATTTTGGTCAAAAATGAAAATGTCAAAAGTGCCCCAATTTCTGCTTTAAAGTTTAGGTACTTTCCCAAAATGTATCACTAAGGTGACAGAAGTTGATTTCAGAGCATAATTTTTGAACAGTAGCTTCAACCGTTTTGTGGCATATGAGAAATTCCCTAAGCCCCGGACCTGTCGATTTTGGTCAAAAATGAAAATTTCAAAAGTGCCCCAATTTCTGATTTAAACTTTAGGTACTATCCCAAAATGTATCACTAAGGTGACAGAAGTTGATTTCAGAGCATAATTTTTGAACAGTAGCTTCAACTGTTTTGTGGCATATGAGAAATTCCCTAAGCCCCGGACCTGTAGATTTTGGTCAAAAATGAAAATTTCAAAAGTGCCCCAATTTCTGCTTTAAAGTATAGGAACTATCCCAAAATGTATCACTAAGGTGACAGAAGTTGATTTCGGAGCATGATTTTTGAACAGGAGCTTCAACCGTTTTGTGGCATATGAGAAATTCCCTAAGCCCCGGACCGGTCGATTTTGGTCAAAAATGAAAATTTCAAAAGTGCCCCAATTTCTGCTTTAAACTTTAGGTAATATCCCAAAATGTATCACTAAGGTGACAGAAGTTGATTTCGGTGCATAATTTTTGAACAGGAGCTTCAACCATTTTGTGGCATATGACAAATTCCCTAAGCCCCGGACCGGTCGATTTTGGTCAAAAATGAAAATTTCAAAAGTGCCCCAATTTCTGCTTTAAAGTTTAGGTACTATCCCAAAATGTATCACTAAGGTGACAGAAGTTGATTTCGGAGCATAAATTTTGAACAGGAGCTTCAACTGTTTTGTGGCATATGAGAAATTCCCTAAGCCCCGGACCTGGCGATTTTGGTCAAAAATGAAAATTTCAAAAGTGCCCCAATTTCTGCTTTAAACTTTAGGTACTATCCCAAAATGTATCACTAAGGTGACAGAAGTTGATTATGGAGCATAATTTTTGAACAGTAGCTTCAACTGTTTTGTAGCATATGATAAATTCCCTAAGCCCCGGACCTGTCGATTTTGGTCAAAAATGAAAATTTCAAAAGTGCCCCAATTTCTGCTTTAAACTTTAGGTACTTTCCCAAAATGTATCACTAAGGTGACAGAAGTTGATTTCGGTGCATAATTTTTGAACAGGAGCTTCAACCATTTTGTGGCATATGACAAATTCCCTAAGCCCCGGACCTGTCGATTTTGGTCAAAAATGAAAATTTCAAAAGTGCCCCAATTTCTGCTTTAAAGTTTAGGTACTTTCCCAAAATGTATCACTAAGGTGACAGAAGTTGATTTCGGAGCATAATTTTTGAACAGGAGCTTCAACTGTTTTGTGGCATATGAGAAATTCCCTAAGCCCCGGACCTGTCGATTTTGGTCAAAAATGAAAATTTCAAAAGTGCCCCAATTTCTGCTTTAAAGTTTAGGTACTATCCCAAAATGTATCACTAAGGTGACAGAAGTTGATTTCGGAGCATAATTATTGAACAGTAGCTTCAACCGTTTTGTGGCATATGAGAAATTCCCTAAGCCCCGGACCTGTCGATTTTGGTCAAAAATGAAAATTTCAAAAGTGCCCCAATTTCTGCTTTAAAGTTTAGGTACTATCCCAAAATGTATCACTAAGGTGACAGAAGTTGATTTTAGAGCATAATTTTTGAACAGGAGCTTCAACCGTTTTGTGGCATATGATAAATTCCCTAAGCCCCGGACCTGTCGATTTTGGTCAAAAATGAAAATTTCAAAAGTGCCCCAATTTCTGCTTTAAACTTTAGGTACTATCCCAAAATGTATCACTAAGGTGACAGAAATTAATTATGGAGCATAATTTTTGAACAGGAGCTTCAACCGTTTTGTGGCATATGAGAAATTCCCTAAGACCCGGACCTGTCGATTTTGGTCAAAAATGAAAATTTCAAAAGTGCCCCAATTTCTGCTTTAAAGTATAGGAACTATCCCAAAATGTATCACTAAGGTGACAGAAGTTGATTTCAGAGCATAATTTTTGAACAGTAGCTTCAACTGTTTTGTGGCATATGATAAATTCCCTAAGCCCCGGACCTGTCGATTTTGGTCAAAAATGAAAATTTCAAAAGTGCCCCAATTTCTGCTTTAAAGTATAGGAACTATCCCAAAATGTATCACTAAGGTGACAGAAGTTGATTTCAGAGCATAATTTTTGAACAGTAGCTTCAACTGTTTTGTGGCATATGATAAATTCCCTAAGCCCCGGACCTGTCGATTTTGGTCAAAAATGAAAATTTCAAAAGTGCCCCAATTTCTGCTTTAAACTTTAGGTACTATCCCAAAATGTATCACTAAGGTGACAGAAGTTGATTATGGAGCATAATTTTTGAACAGGAGCTTCAACCGTTTTGTGGCATATGAGAAATTCCCTAAGCCCCGGACCTGTCGATTTTGGTCAAAAATGAAAATTTCAAAAGTGCCCCAATTTCTGCTTTAAAGTTTAGGTACTATCCCAAAATGTATCACTAAGGTGACAGAAGTTGATTTTAGAGCATAATTTTTGAACAGTAGCTTCAACTGTTTTGTGGATATACAGAAATGGGTTCTCTGCGCACTGAGGTGTTAATCTGAGGCGGGGTGTGCTGCTGGTAATGAGGGGTGTCCCACCCCCCCTTAAATGGTAAGTATACAGATGTGGATAAATCCACAGGGAACCAGCGCTCAAACCCTATTTGTAGTGGTGAATGTACGGTTATAAAGTGAAACTAAAATCAATAATGAAAAAGCAGGTAATATACTTAAGGTTGTTTATTCTAAGATGCTGAGATACTTTCTTTCCCAACAGGTATAAATTCGGTTTAAAAGTCAATCAGTGATTGGGGCACGCTCCTGGTTTGAGCTTAAATTCTGAAGTGCAAGGTTCAATTGAAAGAACAAATGCTGTAATCTTTGTAAAGTCGAAAAAAAAGAAAAAGAAAAATGCCACAAAAAAATATTAATGATAATATGTACTAAAGTCCAAACGGTTTACAAGTCTATACAGACAGCGGCGTCCCGCTAATATGTGCTCTGAAGTGAAGGATTCTCTTGTGAAGTGATGAACAGTTGACAGCGGTAGTGTATGCTTTGGTTAGAGTGGAGAATAAGGACCCTGGACTGGCGCTATTCCTCCTGCAGCACGTCCCACAGTAGAGTGCCCGAATCAGGCCCGCTCTGTGGGGCCGCTGACCTGGGGTGTGCGCCTGTCACAGAGGCGAAGTGGACCCGGCCGGAGCTCTCCGAGCGGCTGGCTGCGCCTCTCCTCCTCCTACAGGGACTTACCTTCTCCCTTCCCCTCCGCCTTCCACTCTCCGCTGTCTCGGGCTTCTTCCGTCGCCTGGCAACCGGTTGCTTCCGGAACTCCGGATCACGTGACCGGATGGTTTGCGGAAAGGATTAGCAGTACTGTCCTTCTTTGTAGTGAATATTCGTCCTCAGTCCAATGTAGTATAGATGGGTAGCTCCAACGCGTTTCGACCTGTTAGGGTCTTCCTCTGGGAGTCATTTGTGTGTTTAGGTTGCAGGAATTTAGGGTGTCCTGATAGGGTGGGATCAATTCCCATTGGTCCTCTGATCTGGCTTTGTGATTGGCTCACAGCTTGTCAATCGAAGTTTATGGGAGGATGTGACATCATCACAGTGCTTTAGAGTGTGCCCAGTATTATCTGGCTTTGTGATTGGCTCACAGCTTGTCAATCAAAGTTTATGGGAGGATGTGACATCATCACAGTGCTTTAGAGTGTGCCCAGTATTATCTGGCTTTGTGATTGGCTCACAGCTTGTCAATCAAAGTTTATGGGAGGATGTGACATCATCACAGTGCTTTAGAGTGTGCCCAGTATTGAAAAAATGAAAATAATGGAAAAATATATCCGTAGTGAAAAGGATATATATAAAGTTACAATATAGCAGTTATATGAATCAAACTTGCAGAATGGTGTTAATACTCAAAATAATGAACCTTGGGATATTTTGAGGCTATGTTCAAAAGCATGAGAATAATGATTAACCCTCTACAGCATTAACCAATGCCTGTCACTACTTTGATGTAAGAATATCATAGAATAGTGAATGTAGCTGCTGTTGAATTGAATTGAAATGGGATATGTCTTCATTTGCATATGACAGACCTAATTTCGTTGTCAATGTTGAGCCCTTTGGGGGCCAGTGTCCCTAAATTAATCATCATGCACAGTTCTTCCTTATTGATTCTGGAGATGTAATCACCTCCTCTCCAGTTCTTTTTGACCTCTTTTACACCAGTGAACTTAAGTAGAGCAGGGTTTGAGTTGTGAAACTCTTTGAAATGTTGGGATAATGGGTGGTCTTCTGTGCCTTTCCTAATGTTGCGTACGTGTTCCCCAATTCTGACTTTCAGTGGTCGTATTGTTCTTCCTACGTATTGTTTAACACATGGGCATTGGAGGATGTATATAATGCCCTTGCTGTGGCATGTCAACCTATCCCTTATCTTATACTTATGTGTATTCGCCTCAGATATTATGCTATATGTTGGTGTAGTACTCCTGGAATTGGTTACCTTACAACCTACACATGTCCCGCAATGGAAAAACCCTCCTTTGCTATGTGAGCCATCAATGGTAGTCTGTGTGGTGTTTGTCGGAGGTATGCAGCTATGTATAAGTTTTTGTTTAATGTCTGGAGCTTTTTTGTATACTACCTTAGGATTATGTGGTAGTATCTCTGCCAAGGTGTCATCTTGTAGTAATATTGGCCAGTGTTTTTTGAGGATCTTCTTGACTTTATGTGCCTGGTCAGAATATTGTGTGATGAATATAGGTCCTTCAGTCATATTTTTTTGTGCAGATTTGTCCTTGTAGTCCAAAAGTGTTGAGCGATCATTTGCTCGAACTTTGTCAAAGGCCCTTTTTACCAAGTCAGGGTGATAATTTTTCTCTTTGAATCTTTCACTCAGGGTGTGTCCCTGTGTGTCGTAATCATTTAGCCTAGAGCAGTTGCGTCTAAGTCTTTTAAACTGGCCCATCGGGATACCGTTGAGCCAGGTAGGATGATGTCCACTTGAGGCTAGTATAAAGCTATTTACATCAACTGCTTTATTGAATGTGTTGGTGTGCAACGTCCCTTCCTTTACAAAGATATTGAGATCTAGAAATTCCACCTTTTCTTGACTGTAATGTGAGGTGAATTGCAGATTGCGGTCATTGTTGTTGAGATGTGATAGAAAGCTCTTAAGTGATTGTTCGTCCCCTTTCCAGATGAAAAAGACATCATCTATATACCTGGTCCAGAGGACGAGATTTGCGCCAAGGTCTGGGTCTGACCATATGATGTCGTCTTCCCATTTACTCATAAAGAGGTTTGCGTAACTTGGCGCAAATCTCGTCCCCATGGCGGTCCCTGTGGTTTGCAGAAAGAAATCGTTATCGAACCAGACATAGTTGTGAGTCAGTATGTAGTCTATTCCTCCTAGAATGAATTCCCGCTGTTCTATCTTCATGTCTGGGTCGTTGTCTAGGAAATGTTGTATGCTACGTCGTCCCTGTGTGTGATCTATAACTGAGTACAAGGATGTTACATCGCTTGTAGCTAGCCAATAATTGTCTTCCCATGAAATAGATTGCAGTTTCTGTAGGATGTCCGTGGTATCTTTGAGGTACGATTTTTGCTGTTTAACATACGGCTGCAGGAAAGTGTCAATGTACTGTGATAGATTGGAACTGATGGAACCTATGCCGGAAATAATAGGTCTACCTGGTGGTTTGGTAGGATGTTTATGAATTTTTGGTAAGTAATAAAATACCGGTATTATGGGATGTTGTGTATCCAGGTAAGTGTGTTCCTGTGTGGATAGAATGCCTATGTCTAGTCCCTCTTTGAGTAGAGTTTGTAATTGTTGTTTGAACAAGGTTGTGGGGTCTCCTTTAAGTTTCTTATAGGTGTTAGTGTCATTAAGGATCCTATTCGCCTCCTCCATGTAGTCCGCTTTATTGAGAAGTACTATTCCCCCTCCCTTATCAGCTGGCTTTATGATTATATCAGTATTTTTACTTAGATCAGAGATGGCTCTCCTTTCCTTATTGGTCATGTTCAATTGTCTGGGCCTGGGATTCTGTCTATCTAGTTTCATGATGTCCTTTTCCACCATGCTGGTAAATGTGGCTATGTGGTTGCCCGTCATGTAGCTGGGATAGAACTGTGATTTGGGTTTTAAACTGGTATGTACAAATGGGTCATTGCTGGTGGGTTTATGTTGCGGTATCGGTGTCTTATGTTTTGTGGCATATGAGAAATTCCCTAAGCCCCGGACCTGTCGATTTTGGTCAAAAATGAAAATTTCAAAAGTGCCCCAATTTCTGCTTTAAAGTTTAGGTACTATCCCAAAATGTATCACTAAGGTGACAGAAGTTGATTATGGAGCATCATTTATGAACAGGAGCTTCAACCGTTTTGAGGCATATGAGAAATTCCCTAAGCCCCGGACCTGTCGATTTTGGTCAAAAATGAAAATTTCAAAAGTGCCCCAATTTCTGCTTTAAACTTTAGGTACTATCCCAAAATGTATCACTAAGGTGACAGAAGTTGATTTCAGAGCATAATTTTTGAACAGTAGCTTCAACTGTTTTGTAGCATATGATAAATTCCCTAAGCCCCGGACCTGTCGATTTTGGTCAAAAATGAAAATTTCAAAAGTGCCCCAATTTCTGCTTTAAACTTTAGGTACTTTCCCAAAATGTATCACTAAGGTGACAGAAGTTGATTTCAGAGCATAATTTTTGAACAGTAGCTTCAACTGTTTTGTGGCATATGATAAATTCCCTAACCCCCGGACCTGTCGATTTTGGTCAAAAATGAAAATTTCAAAAGTGCCCCAATTTCTGCTTTAAACTTTAGGTACTTTCCCAAAATGTATCACTAAGGTGACAGAAGTTGATTTCAGAGCATAATTTTTGAACAGTAGCTTCAACTGTTTTGTGGCATATGATAAATTCCCTAACCCCCGGACCTGTCGATTTTGGTCAAAAATGAAAATTTCAAAAGTGCCCCAATTTCTGCTTTAAAGTTTAGGTACTTTCCCAAAATGTATCACTTAGGTGACAGAAGTTGATTTCAGAGCATAATTTTTGAACAGTAGCTTCAACCGTTTTGTGGCATATGAGAAATTCACTAAGCCCCGGACCTGTCGATTTTGGTCAAAAATGAAAATTTCAAAAGTGCCCCAATTCCTGCTTTAAACTTTAGGTACTATCCCAAAATGTATCACTAAGGTGACAGAAGTTGATTATGGAGCATAATTTTTGAACAGGAGCTTCAACCGTTTTGTGGCATATGAGAAATTCCCTAAGCCTCGGACCTGTCGATTTTGGTCAAAAATGAAAATTTCAAAAGTGCCCCAATTTCTGCTTTAAAGTATAGGAACTATCCCAAAATGTATCACTAAGGTGACAGAAGTTGATTTCGGAGCATAATTTTTGAACAGGAGCTTCAACCGTTTTGTGGCATATGAGAAATTCCCTAAGCCCTGGACCTGTCGATTTTGGTCAAAAATGAAAATTTCAAAAGTGCCCCAATTTCTGCTTTAAAGTTTAGGTACTATCCCAAAATGTATCACTAAGGTGACAGAAGTTGATTTCGGAGCATACTTTTTGAACAGGAGCTTCAACTGTTTTGTGGCATATGAGAAATTCCCTAAGCCCCGGACCTGTCGATTTTGGTCAAAAATGAAAATTTCAAAAGTGCCCCAATTTCTGCTTTAAAGTTTAGGTACTATCCCAAAATGTATCACTAAGGTGACAGAAGTTGATTATGGAGCATAATTTTTGAACAGGAGCTTCAACCATTTTGTGGCTTATGAGAAATTCCCTAAGCCCCGGACCTGTCGATTTTGGTCAAATATGAAAATTTCAAAAGTGCCCCAATTTCTGCTTTAAACTTTAGTTACTATCCCAAAATGTATCACTAAGGTGACAGAAGTTGATTTCGGAGCATCATTTTTGAACAGGAGCTTCAACCGTTTTGTGGCATATGAGATATTCCCTAAGCCCCGGACCTGTAGATTTTGGTCAAAAATGAAAATTTCAAAAGTGCCCCAATTTCTGCTTTAAAGTTTAGGTACTATCCCAAAATGTATCACTAAGGTGACAGAAGTTGATTTCGGAGCATAATTTTTGAACAGGAGCTTCAACTGTTTTGTGGCATATGAGAAATTCCCTAAGCCCCGGACCTGTCGATTTTGGTCAAAAATGAAAATTTCAAAAGTGCCCCAATTTCTGCTTTAAAGTTTAGGTACTATCCCAAAATGTATCACTAAGGTGACAGAAGTTGATTTCGGAGCATAATTTTTGAACAGTCGCTTCAACCGTTTTGTGGCATATGAGAAATTCCCTAAGCCCCGGCCCTGTAGATTTTTGTCTAAAATGAAAATTTCAAAAGTGCCCCAATTTCTGCTTTAAAGTTTAGGTACTATCCCAAAATGTGTCACTAAGGTGACAGAAGTTGATTTCGGAGCATAATTTTTGAACAGTAGCTTCAACCGTTTTGTGGCATATGAAAAAATCCCTAAGCCCCGGACCTGTCGATTTTGGTCAAAAATGAAAATTTCAAAAGTGCCCCTATTTCTGCTTTAAACTTTAGGTAATATCCCAAAATGTATCACTAAGGTGACAGAAGTTGATTTCGGTGCATAATTTTAGAACAGTAGCTTCAACCATTTTGTGGCATATGACAAATTCCCTAAGCCCCGGACCTGTCGATTTTGGTCAAAAATGAAAATTTCAAAAGTGCCCCAATTTCTGCTTTAAAGTTTAGGTACTATCCCAAAATGTATCACTAAGGTGACAGAAGTTGATTTCAGAGCATAATTTTTGAACAGTAGCTTCAACTGTTTTGTGGCATATGATAAATTCCCTAAGCCCCGGACCTGTCGATTTTGGTCAAAAATGAAAATTTCAAAAGTGCCCCAATTTCTGCTTTAAAGTTTAGGTACTTTCCCAAAATGTATCACTAAGGTGACAGAAGTTGATTTCAGAGCATAATTTTTGAACAGTAGCTTCAACTGTTTTGTGGATATACAGAAATGGGTTCTCTGCGCACTGAGGTGTTAATCTGAGGCGGGGTGTGCTGCTGGTAATGAGGGGTGTCCCACCCCCCCTTAAATGGTAAGTATACAGATGTGGATAAATCCACAGGGAACCAGCGCTCAAACCCTATTTGTAGTGGTGAATGTACGGTTATAAAGTGAAACTAAAATCAATAATGAAAAAGCAGGTAATATACTTAAGGTTGTTTATTCTAAGATGCTGAGATACTTTCTTTCCCAACAGGTATAAATTCGGTTTAAAAGTCAATCAGTGATTGGGGCACGCTCCTGGTTTGAGCTTAAATTCTGAAGTGCAAGGTTCAATTGAAAGAACAAATGCTGTAATCTTTGTAAAGTCGAAAAAAAAGAAAAAGAAAAATGCCACAAAAAAATATTAATGATAATATGTACTAAAGTCCAAACGGTTTACAAGTCTATACAGACAGCGGCGTCCCGCTAATATGTGCTCTGAAGTGAAGGATTCTCTTGTGAAGTGATGAACAGTTGACAGTGGTAGTGTATGCTTTGGTTAGAGTGGAGAATAAGGACCCTGGACTGGCGCTATTCCTCCTGCAGCACGTCCCACAGTAGAGTGCCCGAATCAGGCCCGCTCTGTGGGGCCGCTGACCTGGGGTGTGCGCCTGTCACAGAGGCGAAGTGGACCCGGCCGGAGCTCTCCGAGCGGCTGGCTGCGCCTCTCCTCCTCCTACAGGGACTTACCTTCTCCCTTCCCCTCCGCCTTCCACTCTCCGCTGTCTCGGGCTTCTTCCGTCGCCTGGCAACCGGTTGCTTCCGGAACTCCGGATCACGTGACCGGATGGTTTGCGGAAAGGATTAGCAGTACTGTCCTTCTTTGTAGTGAATATTCGTCCTCAGTCCAATGTAGTATAGATGGGTAGCTCCAACGCGTTTCGACCTGTTAGGGTCTTCCTCTGGGAGTCATTTGTGTGTTTAGGTTGCAGGAATTTAGGGTGTCCTGATAGGGTGGGATCAATTCCCATTGGTCCTCTGATCTGGCTTTGTGATTGGCTCACAGCTTGTCAATCGAAGTTTATGGGAGGATGTGACATCATCACAGTGCTTTAGAGTGTGCCCAGTATTATCTGGCTTTGTGATTGGCTCACAGCTTGTCAATCAAAGTTTATGGGAGGATGTGACATCATCACAGTGCTTTAGAGTGTGCCCAGTATTATCTGGCTTTGTGATTGGCTCACAGCTTGTCAATCAAAGTTTATGGGAGGATGTGACATCATCACAGTGCTTTAGAGTGTGCCCAGTATTGAAAAAATGAAAATAATGGAAAAATATATCCGTAGTGAAAAGGATATATATAAAGTTACAATATAGCAGTTATATGAATCAAACTTGCAGAATGGTGTTAATACTCAAAATAATGAACCTTGGGATATTTTGAGGCTATGTTCAAAAGCATGAGAATAATGATTAACCCTCTACAGCATTAACCAATGCCTGTCACTACTTTGATGTAAGAATATCATAGAATAGTGAATGTAGCTGCTGTTGAATTGAATTGAAATGGGATATGTCTTCATTTGCATATGACAGACCTAATTTCGTTGTCAATGTTGAGCCCTTTGGGGGCCAGTGTCCCTAAATTAATCATCATGCACAGTTCTTCCTTATTGATTCTGGAGATGTAATCACCTCCTCTCCAGTTCTTTTTGACCTCTTTTACACCAGTGAACTTAAGTAGAGCAGGGTTTGAGTTGTGAAACTCTTTGAAATGTTGGGATAATGGGTGGTCTTCTGTGCCTTTCCTAATGTTGCGTACGTGTTCCCCAATTCTGACTTTCAGTGGTCGTATTGTTCTTCCTACGTATTGTTTAACACATGGGCATTGGAGGATGTATATAATGCCCTTGCTGTGGCATGTCAACCTATCCCTTATCTTATACTTATGTGTATTCGCCTCAGATATTATGCTATATGTTGGTGTAGTACTCCTGGAATTGGTTACCTTACAACCTACACATGTCCCGCAATGGAAAAACCCTCCTTTGCTATGTGAGCCATCAATGGTAGTCTGTGTGGTGTTTGTCGGAGGTATGCAGCTATGTATAAGTTTTTGTTTAATGTCTGGAGCTTTTTTGTATACTACCTTAGGATTATGTGGTAGTATCTCTGCCAAGGTGTCATCTTGTAGTAATATTGGCCAGTGTTTTTTGAGGATCTTCTTGACTTTATGTGCCTGGTCAGAATATTGTGTGATGAATATAGGTCCTTCAGTCATATTTTTTTGTGCAGATTTGTCCTTGTAGTCCAAAAGTGTTGAGCGATCATTTGCTCGAACTTTGTCAAAGGCCCTTTTTACCAAGTCAGGGTGATAATTTTTCTCTTTGAATCTTTCACTCAGGGTGTGTCCCTGTGTGTCGTAATCATTTAGCCTAGAGCAGTTGCGTCTAAGTCTTTTAAACTGGCCCATCGGGATACCGTTGAGCCAGGTAGGATGATGTCCACTTGAGGCTAGTATAAAGCTATTTACATCAACTGCTTTATTGAATGTGTTGGTGTGCAACGTCCCTTCCTTTACAAAGATATTGAGATCTAGAAATTCCACCTTTTCTTGACTGTAATGTGAGGTGAATTGCAGATTGCGGTCATTGTTGTTGAGATGTGATAGAAAGCTCTTAAGTGATTGTTCGTCCCCTTTCCAGATGAAAAAGACATCATCTATATACCTGGTCCAGAGGACGAGATTTGCGCCAAGGTCTGGGTCTGACCATATGATGTCGTCTTCCCATTTACTCATAAAGAGGTTTGCGTAACTTGGCGCAAATCTCGTCCCCATGGCGGTCCCTGTGGTTTGCAGAAAGAAATCGTTATCGAACCAGACATAGTTGTGAGTCAGTATGTAGTCTATTCCTCCTAGAATGAATTCCCGCTGTTCTATCTTCATGTCTGGGTCGTTGTCTAGGAAATGTTGTATGCTACGTCGTCCCTGTGTGTGATCTATAACTGAGTACAAGGATGTTACATCGCTTGTAGCTAGCCAATAATTGTCTTCCCATGAAATAGATTGCAGTTTCTGTAGGATGTCCGTGGTATCTTTGAGGTACGATTTTTGCTGTTTAACATACGGCTGCAGGAAAGTGTCAATGTACTGTGATAGATTGGAACTGATGGAACCTATGCCGGAAATAATAGGTCTACCTGGTGGTTTGGTAGGATGTTTATGAATTTTTGGTAAGTAATAAAATACCGGTATTATGGGATGTTGTGTATCCAGGTAAGTGTGTTCCTGTGTGGATAGAATGCCTATGTCTAGTCCCTCTTTGAGTAGAGTTTGTAATTGTTGTTTGAACAAGGTTGTGGGGTCTCCTTTAAGTTTCTTATAGGTGTTAGTGTCATTAAGGATCCTATTCGCCTCCTCCATGTAGTCCGCTTTATTGAGAAGTACTATCCCCCCTCCCTTATCAGCTGGCTTTATGATTATATCAGTATTTTTACTTAGATCAGAGATGGCTCTCCTTTCCTTATTGGTCATGTTCAATTGTCTGGGCCTGGGATTCTGTCTATCTAGTTTCATGATGTCCTTTTCCACCATGCTGGTAAATGTGGCTATGTGGTTGCCCGTCATGTAGCTGGGATAGAACTGTGATTTGGGTTTTAAACTGGTATGTACAAATGGGTCATTGCTGGTGGGTTTATGTTGCGGTATCGGTGTCTTATGTTTTGTGGCATATGAGAAATTCCCTAAGCCCCGGACCTGTCGATTTTGGTCAAAAATGAAAATTTCAAAAGTGCCCCAATTTCTGCTTTAAAGTTTAGGTACTTTCCCAAAATGTATCACTAAGGTGACAGAAATTGATTTCAGAGCATAATTTTTGAACAGTAGCTTCAACCGTTTTGTGGCATATGAGAAATTCCCTAAGCCCCGGACCTGTCGATTTTGGTCAAAAATGAAAATTTCAAAAGTGCCCCAATTTCTGCTTTAAACTTTAGGTACTATCCCAAAATGTATCACTAAGGTGACAGAAGTTGATTATGGAGCATAATTTTTGAACAGGAGCTTCAACCGTTTTGTGGCATATGAGAAATTCCCTAAGCCCCGAACCTGTCGATTTTGGTCAAAAATGAAAATTTCAAAAGTGCCCCAATTTCTGCTTTAAAGTTTAGGTACTATCCCAAAATGTATCACTAAGGTGACAGAAGTTGATTATGGAGCATCATTTATGAACAGGAGCTTCAACCGTTTTGAGGCATATGAGAAATTCCCTAAGCCCCGGACCTGTCGATTTTGGTCAAAAATGAAAATTTCAAAAGTGCCCCAATTTCTGCTTTAAACTTTAGGTACTATCCCAAAATGTATCACTAAGGTGACAGAAGTTGATTTCAGAGCATAATTTTTGAACAGTAGCTTCAACTGTTTTGTAGCATATGATAAATTCCCTAAGCCCCGGACCTGTCGATTTTGGTCAAAAATGAAAATTTCAAAAGTGCCCCAATTTCTGCTTTAAACTTTAGGTACTTTCCCAAAATGTATCACTAAGGTGACAGAAGTTGATTTCAGAGCATAATTTTTGAACAGTAGCTTCAACTGTTTTGTGGCATATGATAAATTCCCTAACCCCCGGACCTGTCGATTTTGGTCAAAAATGAAAATTTCAAAAGTGCCCCAATTTCTGCTTTAAACTTTAGGTACTTTCCCAAAATGTATCACTAAGGTGACAGAAGTTGATTTCAGAGCATAATTTTTGAACAGTAGCTTCAACTGTTTTGTGGCATATGATAAATTCCCTAACCCCCGGACCTGTCGATTTTGGTCAAAAATGAAAATTTCAAAAGTGCCCCAATTTCTGCTTTAAAGTTTAGGTACTTTCCCAAAATGTATCACTTAGGTGACAGAAGTTGATTTCAGAGCATAATTTTTGAACAGTAGCTTCAACCGTTTTGTGGCATATGAGAAATTCACTAAGCCCCGGACCTGTCGATTTTGGTCAAAAATGAAAATTTCAAAAGTGCCCCAATTCCTGCTTTAAACTTTAGGTACTATCCCAAAATGTATCACTAAGGTGACAGAAGTTGATTATGGAGCATAATTTTTGAACAGGAGCTTCAACCGTTTTGTGGAATATGAGAAATTCCCTAAGCCTCGGACCTGTCGATTTTGGTCAAAAATGAAAATTTCAAAAGTGCCCCAATTTCTGCTTTAAAGTATAGGAACTATCCCAAAATGTATCACTAAGGTGACAGAAGTTGATTTCGGAGCATAATTTTTGAACAGGAGCTTCAACCGTTTTGTGGCATATGAGAAATTCCCTAAGCCCTGGACCTGTCGATTTTGGTCAGAAATGAAAATTTCAAAAGTGCCCCAATTTCTGCTTTAAAGTTTAGGTACTATCCCAAAATGTATCACTAAGGTGACAGAAGTTGATTTCGGAGCATACTTTTTGAACAGGAGCTTCAACTGTTTTGTGGCATATGAGAAATTCCCTAAGCCCCGGACCTGTCGATTTTGGTCAAAAATGAAAATTTCAAAAGTGCCCCAATTTCTGCTTTAAAGTTTAGGTACTATCCCAAAATGTATCACTAAGGTGACAGAAGTTGATTATGGAGCATAATTTTTGAACAGGAGCTTCAACCATTTTGTGGCTTATGAGAAATTCCCTAAGCCCCGGACCTGTCGATTTTGGTCAAATATGAAAATTTCAAAAGTGCCCCAATTTCTGCTTTAAACTTTAGTTACTATCCCAAAATGTATCACTAAGGTGACAGAAGTTGATTTCGGAGCATCATTTTTGAACAGGAGCTTCAACCGTTTTGTGGCATATGAGATATTCCCTAAGCCCCGGACCTGTAGATTTTGGTCAAAAATGAAAATTTCAAAAGTGCCCCAATTTCTGCTTTAAAGTTTAGGTACTATCCCAAAATGTATCACTAAGGTGACAGAAGTTGATTTCGGAGCATAATTTTTGAACAGGAGCTTCAACTGTTTTGTGGCATATGAGAAATTCCCTAAGCCCCGGACCTGTAGATTTTGGTCAAAAATGAAAATTTCAAAAGTGCCCCAATTTCTGCTTTAAAGTTTAGGTACTATCCCAAAATGTATCACTAAGGTGACAGAAGTTGATTTCGGAGCATAATTTTTGAACAGTCGCTTCAACCGTTTTGTGGCATATGAGAAATTCCCTAAGCCCCGGCCCTGTAGATTTTTGTCTAAAATGAAAATTTCAAAAGTGCCCCAATTTCTGCTTTAAAGTTTAGGTACTATCCCAAAATGTGTCACTAAGGTGACAGAAGTTGATTTCGGAGCATAATTTTTGAACAGTAGCTTCAACCGTTTTGTGGCATATGAAAAAATCCCTAAGCCCCGGACCTGTCGATTTTGGTCAAAAATGAAAATTTCAAAAGTGCCCCTATTTCTGCTTTAAACTTTAGGTAATATCCCAAAATGTATCACTAAGGTGACAGAAGTTGATTTCGGTGCATAATTTTAGAACAGTAGCTTCAACCATTTTGTGGCATATGACAAATTCCCTAAGCCCCGGACCTGTCGATTTTGGTCAAAAATGAAAATTTCAAAAGTGCCCCAATTTCTGCTTTAAAGTTTAGGTACTATCCCAAAATGTATCACTAAGGTGACAGAAGTTGATTTCAGAGCATAATTTTTGAACAGTAGCTTCAACTGTTTTGTGGCATATGATAAATTCCCTAAGCCCCGGACCTGTCGATTTTGGTCAAAAATGAAAATTTCAAAAGTGCCCCAATTTCTGCTTTAAAGTTTAGGTACTTTCCCAAAATGTATCACTAAGGTGACAGAAGTTGATTTCAGAGCATAATTTTTGAACAGTAGCTTCAACCGTTTTGTGGCATATGAGAAATTCCCTAAGCCCCGGACCTGTCGATTTTGGTCAAAAATGAAAATTTCAAAAGTGCCCCAATTTCTGCTTTAAAGTTTAGGTACTTTCCCAAAATGTATCACTAAGGTGACAGAAGTTGATTTCGGTGCATAATTTTTGAACAGGAGCTTCAACCATTTTGTGGCATATGACAAATTCCCTAAGCCCCGGCCCTGTAGATTTTTGTCTAAAATGAAAATTTCAAAAGTGCCCCAATTTCTGCTTTAAACTTTAGGTAATATCCCAAAATGTGTCACTAAGGTGACAGAAGTTGATTTCGGAGCATAATTTTTGAACAGGAGCTTCAACCATTTTGTGGCATATGAGAATTTCCCTAAGCCCCGGACCTGTCGATTTTGGTCAAAAATGAAAATTTCAAAAGTGCCCCAATTTCTGCTTTAATATTTAGGTACTATCCCAAAATGTATCACTAAGGTGACAGAAGTTGATTATGGAGCATAATTTTTGAACAGGAGCTTCAACCACTTTGTGGCATATGAGAAATTCCCTAAGCCCCGACCTGTCGATTTTGGTCAAAAATGAAAATTTCAAAAGTGCCCCAATTTCTGCTTTAAAGTTTAGGTACTATCCCAAAATGTATCACTAAGGTGACAGAAGTTGATTATGGAGCATAATTTTTGAACAGAAGCTTCAACCATTTTGTGGCATATGAGAAATTCCCTAAGCCCCGACCTGTCGATTTTGGTCAAAAATGAAAATTTCAAAAGTGCCCCAATTTCTGCTTTAAAGTATAGGAACTATCCCAAAATGTATCACTAAGGTGACAGAAGTTGATTTCGGAGCATGATTTTTGAACAGGAGCTTCAACCGTTTTGTGGCATATGAGAAATTCCCTAAGCCCCGGACCTGTTGATTTTGGTCTAAAATGAAAATTTCAAAAGTGCCCCAATTTCTGCTTTAAAGTTTAGGTACTATCCCAAAATGTGTCACTAAGGTGACAGAAGTTGATTTCGGAGCATAATTTTTGAACAGTAGCTTCAACCGTTTTGTGGCATATGAAAAAATCCCTAAGCCCCGGACCTGTCGATTTTGGTCAAAAATGAAAATTTCAAAAGTGCCCCTATTTCTGCTTTAAACTTTAGGTAATATCCCAAAATGTATCACTAAGGTGACAGAAGTTGATTTCGGTGCATAATTTTAGAACAGTAGCTTCAACCATTTTGTGGCATATGACAAATTCCCTAAGCCCCGGACCTGTCGATTTTGGTCAAAAATGAAAATTTCAAAAGTGCCCCAATTTCTGCTTTAAAGTTTAGGTACTATCCCAAAATGTATCACTAAGGTGACAGAAGTTGATTTCAGAGCATAATTTTTGAACAGTAGCTTCAACTGTTTTGTGGCATATGATAAATTCCCTAAGCCCCGGACCTGTCGATTTTGGTCAAAAATGAAAATTTCAAAAGTGCCCCAATTTCTGCTTTAAAGTTTAGGTACTTTCCCAAAATGTATCACTAAGGTGACAGAAGTTGATTTCAGAGCATAATTTTTGAACAGTAGCTTCAACCGTTTTGTGGCATATGAGAAATTCCCTAAGCCCCGGACCTGTCGATTTTGGTCAAAAATGAAAATTTCAAAAGTGCCCCAATTTCTGCTTTAAAGTTTAGGTACTTTCCCAAAATGTATCACTAAGGTGACAGAAGTTGATTTCGGTGCATAATTTTTGAACAGGAGCTTCAACCATTTTGTGGCATATGACAAATTCCCTAAGCCCCGGCCCTGTAGATTTTTGTCTAAAATGAAAATTTCAAAAGTGCCCCAATTTCTGCTTTAAACTTTAGGTAATATCCCAAAATGTGTCACTAAGGTGACAGAAGTTGATTTCGGAGCATAATTTTTGAACAGGAGCTTCAACCATTTTGTGGCATATGAGAATTTCCCTAAGCCCCGGACCTGTCGATTTTGGTCAAAAATGAAAATTTCAAAAGTGCCCCAATTTCTGCTTTAATATTTAGGTACTATCCCAAAATGTATCACTAAGGTGACAGAAGTTGATTATGGAGCATAATTTTTGAACAGGAGCTTCAACCACTTTGTGGCATATGAGAAATTCCCTAAGCCCCGACCTGTCGATTTTGGTCAAAAATGAAAATTTCAAAAGTGCCCCAATTTCTGCTTTAAAGTTTAGGTACTATCCCAAAATGTATCACTAAGGTGACAGAAGTTGATTATGGAGCATAATTTTTGAACAGAAGCTTCAACCATTTTGTGGCATATGAGAAATTCCCTAAGCCCCGACCTGTCGATTTTGGTCAAAAATGAAAATTTCAAAAGTGCCCCAATTTCTGCTTTAAAGTATAGGAACTATCCCAAAATGTATCACTAAGGTGACAGAAGTTGATTTCGGAGCATGATTTTTGAACAGGAGCTTCAACCGTTTTGTGGCATATGAGAAATTCCCTAAGCCCCGGACCTGTTGATTTTGGTCTAAAATGAAAATTTCAAAAGTGCCCCAATTTCTGCTTTAAACTTTAGGTAATATCCCAAAATGTATCACTAAGGTGACAGAAGTTGATTTCGGTGCATAATTTTTGAACAGGAGCTTCAACCATTTTGTGGCATATGACAAATTCCCTAAGCCCCGGACCTGTCGATTTTGGTCAAAAATGAAAATTTCAAAAGTGCCCCAATTTCTGCTTTAAAGTTTAGGTACTTTCCCAAAATGTATCACTAAGGTGACAGAAGTTGATTTCAGAGCATAATTTTTGAACAGTAGCTTCAACCGTTTTGTGGCATATGAGAAATTCCCTAAGCCCCGGACCTGTCGATTTTGGTCAAAAATGAAAATTTCAAAAGTGCCCCAATTTCTGATTTAAACGTTAGGTACTATCCCAAAATGTATCACTAAGGTGACAGAAATTGATTTCAGAGCATAATTTTTGAACAGTAGCTTCAACTGTTTTGTGGCATATGAGAAATTCCCTAAGCCCCGGACCTGTCGATTTTGGTCAAAAATGAAAATTTCAAAAGTGCCCCAATTTCTGCTTTAAAGTTTAGGTACTATCCCAAAATGTATCACTAAGGTGACAGAAGTTGATTTCAGAGCATAATTATTGAACAGTAGCTTCAACCGTTTTGTGGCATATGATAAATTCCCTAAGCCCCGGACCTGTCGATTTTGGTCAAAAATGAAAATTTCAAAAGTGCCCCAATTTCTGCTTTAAAGTTTAGGTACTATCCCAAAATGTATCACTAAGGTGACAGAAGTTGATTTCGGAGCATAAATTTTGAACAGGAGCTTCAACTGTTTTGTGGCATATGAGAAATTCCCTAAGCCCCGGACCTGGCGATTTTGGTCAAAAATGAAAATTTCAAAAGTGCCCCAATTTCTGCTTTAAAGTTTAAGTACTTTCCCAAAATGTATCACTAAGGTGACAGAAGTTGATTTCAGAGCATAATTTTTGAACAGTAGCTTCAACCGTTTTGTGGCATATGAGAAATTCCCTAAGCCCCGGACCTGTCGATTTTGGTAAAAAATGAAAATTTCAAAAGTGCCCCAATTTCTGATTTAAACTTTAGGTACTATCCCAAAATGTATCACTAAGGTGACAGAAGTTGATTTCAGAGCATAATTTTTGAACAGTAGCTTCAACTGTTTTGTGGCATATGAGAAATTCCCTAAGCCCCGGACCTGTCGATTTTGGTCAAAAATGAAAATTTCAAAAGTGCCCCAATTTCTGCTTTAAAGTTTAGGTACTTTCCCAAAATGTATCACTAAGGTGACAGAAGTTGATTTCGGAGCATAATTTTTGAACAGGAGCTTCAACTGTTTTGTGGCATATGATAAATTCCCTAAGCCCCGGACCTGTCGATTTTGGTCAAAAATGAAAATTTCAAAAGTGCCCCAATTTCTGCTTTAAAGTTTAGGTACTTTCCCAAAATGTATCACTAAGGTGACAGAAGTTGATTTCGGAGCATGATTTTTGAACAGGAGCTTCAACCGTTTTGTGGCATATGAGAAATTCCCTAAGCCCCGGACCTGTTGATTTTGGTCTAAAATGAAAATTTCAAAAGTGCCCCAATTTCTGCTTTAAACTTTAGGTACTATCCCAAAATGTATCACTAAGGTGACAGAAGTTGATTTCGGTGCATAATTTTTGAACAGGAGCTTCAACCATTTTGTGGCATATGACAAATTCCCTAAGCCCCGGACCTGTCGATTTTGGTCAAAAATGAAAATATCAAAAGTGCCCCAATTTCTGCTTTAAAGTTTAGGTAATATCCCAAAATGTGTCACTAAGGTGACAGAAGTTGATTTCGGTGCATAATTTTTGAACAGGAGCTTCAACCATTTTGTGGCATATGACAAATTCCCTAAGCCCCGGACCTGTCGATTTTGGTCAAAAATGAAAATTTCAAAAGTGCCCCAATTTCTGCTTTAAAGTTTAGGTACTATCCCAAAATGTATCACTAAGGTGACAGAAGTTGATTTCAGAGCACAATTATTGAACAGTAGCTTCAACCGTTTTGTGGCATATGAGAAATTCCCTAAGCCCCGGACCTGTCGATTTTGGTCAAAAATGAAAATTTCAAAAGTGCCCCAATTTCTGCTTTAAAGTTTAGGTACTAGCCCAAAATGTATCACTAAGGTGACAGAAGTTGATTTCAGAGCATAATTTTTGAACAGTAGCTTCAAATGTTTTGTGGCATATGATAAATTCCCTAAGCCCCGGACCTGTCGATTTTGGTCAAAAATGAAAATTTCAAAAGTGCCCCAATTTCTGCTTTAAAGTTTAGGTACTTTCCCAAAATGTATCACTAAGGTGACAGAAGTTGATTTCAGAGCATAATTTTTGAACAGTAGCTTCAACCGTTTTGTGGCATATGAGAAATTCCCTAAGCCCCGGACCTGTCGATTTTGGTCAAAAATGAAAATTTCAAAAGTGCCCCAATTTCTGCTTTAAAGTTTAGGTACTATCCCAAAATGTATCACTAAGGTGACAGAAGTTGATTTCGGAGCATAAATTTTGAACAGGAGCTTCAACTGTTTTGTGGCATATGAGAAATTCCCTAAGCCCCGGACCTGTCGATTTTGGTCAAAAATGAAAATTTCAAAAGTGCCCCAATTTCTGCTTTAAAGTTTAGGTACTATCCCAAAATGTATCACTAAGGTGACAGAAGTTGATTTCGGAGCATAATTTTTGAACAGGAGCTTCAACCGTTTTGTGGCATATGAGAAATTCCCTAAGCCCCGGACCTGTCGATTTTGGTCAAAAATGAAAATTTCAAAAGTGCCCCAATTTCTGCTTTAAAGTATAGGAACTATCCCAAAATGTATCACTAAGGTCACAGAAGTTGATTTCGGAGCATGATTTTTGAACAGGAGCTTCAACCGTTTTGTGGCATATGAGAAATTCCCTAAGCCCTGAACCTGTAGATTTTGGTTTAAAATGAAAATTTCAAAAGTGCCCCAATTTCTGCTTTAAAGTTTAGGTACTATCCCAAAATGTATCACTAAGGTGACAGAAGTTGATTTCGGAGCATGATTTTTGAACAGGAGCTTCAACCGTTTTGTGGCATATGAGAAATTCCCTAAGCCCCGGACCTGTCGATTTTGGTCAAAAATGAAAATTTCAAAAGTGCCCCAATTTCTGCTTTAAACTTTAGGTACTATCCCAAAATGTATCACTAAGGTGACAGAAGATGATTTCAGAGCATAATTTTTGAACAGTAGCTTCAACTGTTTTGTGGCATATGATAAATTCCCTAAGCCCCGGACCTGTCGATTTTGGTCAAAAATGAAAATTTCAAAAGTGCCCCAATTTCTGCTTTAAAGTTTAGGTACTTTCCCAAAATGTATCACTAAGGTGACAGAAGTTGATTTCAGAGCATAATTTTTGAACGGTAGCTTCAACCGTTTTGTGGCATATGAGAAATTCCCTAAGCCCCGGACCTGTCGATTTTGGTCAAAAATGAAAATTTCAAAAGTGCCCCAATTTCTGCTTTAAAGTATAGGAATTATCCCAAAATGTATCACTAAGGTGACAGAAGTTGATTTCGGAGCATAATTTTTGAACAGGAGCTTCAACCGTTTTGTGGCATATGAGAAATTCCCTAAGCCCCGGACCTGTCGATTTTGGTCAAAAATGAAAATTTCAAAAGTGCCCCAATTTCTGCTTTAAAGTATAGGAACTATCCCAAAATGTATCACTAAGGTGACAGAAGTTGATTTCGGAGCATGATTTTTTAACAGGAGCTTCAACCGTTTTGTGGCATATGAGAAATTCCCTAAGCCCCGGACCTGTTGATTTTGGTCTAAAATGAAAATTTCAAAAGTGCCCCAATTTCTGCTTTAAACTTTAGGTAATATCCCAAAATGTATCACTAAAGTGACAGAAGTTGATTTCGGTGCATAATTTTTGAACAGGAGCTTCAACCATTTTGTGGCATATGACAAATTCCCTTAGCCCCGGACCTGTCGATTTTGGTAAAAAATGAAAATTTCAAAAGTGCCCCAATTTCTGCTTTAAAGTTTAGGTACTATCCCAAAATGTATCACTAAGGTGACAGAAGTTGATTTCGGAGCATAAATTTTGAACAGGAGCTTCAACTGTTTTGTGGCATATGAGAAATTCCCTAAGCCCCGGACCTGGCGATTTTGGTCAGAAATGAAAATTTCAAAAGTGCCCCAATTTCTGCTTTAAAGTTTAGGTACTTTCCCAAAATGTATCACTAAGGTGACAGAAGTTGATTTCAGAGCATAATTTTTGAACAGTAGCTTCAACCGTTTTGTGGCATATGATAAATTCCCTAAGCCCCGGACCTGGCGATTTTGGTCAAAAATGAAAATTTCAAAAGTGCCCCAATTTCTGCTTTAAACTTTAGGTACTATCCCAAAATGTATCACTAAGGTGACAGAAATTGATTTCAGAGCATAATTTTTGAACAGTAGCTTCAACTGTTTTGTGGCATATGATAAATTCCCTAAGCCCCGGACCTGTCGATTTTGGTCAAAAATGAAAATTTCAAAAGTGCCCCAATTTCTGCTTTACAGTTTAGGTACTTTCCCAATATGTATCACTAAGGTGACAGAAGTTGATTTCAGAGCATAATTTTTAAACAGTAGCTTCAACCGTTTTGTGGCATATGAGAAATTCCCTAAGCCCCGGACCTGTAGATTTTGGTCTAAAATGAAAATTTCAAAAGTGCCCCAATTTCTGCTTTAAAGTTTAGGTACTATCCCAAAATGTATCACTAAGGTGACAGAAGTTGATTTCGAAGCATAATTTTTGAACAGGAGCTTCAACTGTTTTGTGGCATATGAGAAATTCCCTAAGCCCCGGACCTGTCGATTTTGGTCAAAAATGAAAATTTCAAAAGTGCCCCAATTTCTGCTTTAAAGTATAGGAATTATCCCAAAATGTATCACTAAGGTGACAGAAGTTGATTTCGGAGCATAATTTTTGAACAGGAGCTTCAACCGTTTTGTGGCATATGAGAAATTCCCTAAGCCCCGGACCTGTCGATTTTGGTCAAAAATGAAAATTTCAAAAGTGCCCCAATTTCTGCTTTAAAGTATAGGAACTATCCCAAAATGTATCACTAAGGTGACAGAAGTTGATTTCGGAGCATGATTTTTGAACAGGAGCTTCAACTGTTTTGTGGCATATGAGAAATTCCCTAAGCCCCGGACCTGTCGATTTTGGTCAAAAATGAAAATTTCAAAAGTGCCCCAATTTCTGATTTAAACTTTAGGTACTATCCCAAAATGTATCACTAAGGTGACAGAAGTTGATTATGGAGCATAATTTTTGAACAGGAGCTTCAACCGTTTTGTGGCATATGAGAAATTCCCTAAGCCCCAGACCTGTCGATTTTGGTCAAAAATGAAAATTTCAAAAGTGCCCCAATTTCTGCTTTAAAGTATAGGAACTATCCCAAAATGTATCACTAAGGTGACAGAAGTTGATTTCGGAGCATAATTTTTGAACAGGAGCTTCAACCGTTTTGTGGCATATGAGAAATTCCCTAAGCCCCGGACCTGGCGATTTTGGTCAAAAATGAAAATTTCAAAAGTGCCCCAATTTCTGCTTTAAAGTTTAGGTACTTTCCCAAAATGTATCACTAAGGTGACAGAAGTTGATTTCAGAGCATAATTTTTGAACAGTAGCTTCAACCGTTTTGTGGCATATGAGAAATTCCCTAAGCCCCGGACCTGTAGATTTTGGTTTAAAATGAAAATTTCAAAAGTGCCCCAATTTCTGCTTTAAAGTTTAGGTACTATCCCAAAATGTATCACTAAGGTGACAGAAGTTGATTTCGGTGCATAATTTTTGAACAGGAGCTTCAACCATTTTGTGGCATATGACAAATTCCCTAAGCCCCAGACCTGTCGATTTTGGTCAAAAATGAAAATATCAAAAGTGCCCCAATTTCTGCTTTAAAGTTTAGGTAATATCCCAAAATGTGTCACTAAGGTGACAGAAGTTGATTTCGGTGCATAATTTTTGAACAGGAGCTTCAACCATTTTGTGGCATATGACAAATTCCCTAAGCCCCGGACCTGTCGATTTTGGTCAAAAATGAAAATTTCAAAAGTGCCCCAATTTCTGCTTTAAAGTTTAGGTACTTTCCCAAAATGTATCACTAAGGTGACAGAAGTTGATTTCAGAGCATAATTTTTGAACAATAGCTTCAACCATTTTGTGGCATATGAGAAATTCCCTAAGCCCCGGACCTGTCGATTTTGGTCAAAAATGAAAATTTCAAAAGTGCCCCAATTTCTGATTTAAACTTTAGGTACTATCCCAAAATGTATCACTAAGGTGACAGAAGTTGATTTCGGAGCATAATTTTTGAACAGTAGCTTCAACTGTTTTGTGGCATATGAGAAATTCCCTAAGCCTTGGACCTGTCGATTTTGGTCAAAAATGAAAATTTCAAAAGTGCCCCAATTTCTGCTTTAAAGTTTAGGTACTATCCCAAAATGTATCACTAAGGTGACAGAAGTTGATTTCAGAGCATAATTATTGAACAGTAGCTTCAACCGTTTTGTGGCATATGAGAAATTCCCTAAGCCCCGGACCTGTCGATTTTGGTCAAAAATGAAAATTTCAAAAGTGCCCCAATTTTTGCTTTAAAGTTTAGGTACTATCCCAAAATGTATCACTAAGGTGACAGAAGTTGATTTCAGAGCATAATTTTTGAACAGTAGCTTCAACTGTTTTGTGGCATATGATAAATTCCCTAAGCCCCGGACCTGTCGATTTTGGTCAAAAATGAAAATTTCAAAAGTGCCCCAATTTCTGCTTTAAAGTTTAGGTACTTTCCCAAAATGTATCACTAAGGTGACAGAAGTTGATTTCGGAGCATAATTTTTGAACAGGAGCTTCAACTGTTTTGTGGCATATGAGAAATTCCCTAAGCCCCGGACCTGTCGATTTTGGTCAAAAATGAAAATTTCAAAAGTGCCCCAATTTCTGCTTTAAAGTTTAGGTACTTTCCCAAAATGTATCACTAAGGTGACAGAAGTTGATTTCGGAGCATAATTTTTGAACAGTAGCTTCAACTGTTTTTTGGCATATGAGAAATTCCCTAAGCCCCGGACCTGTCGATTTTGGTCAAAAATGAAAATTTCAAAAGTGCCCCAATTTCTGCTTTAAAGTTTAGGTACTATCCCAAAATGTATCACTAAGGTGACAGAAGTTGATTTCAGAGCATAATTATTGAACAGTAGCTTCAACCGTTTTGTGGCATATGAGAAATTCCCTAAGCCCCGGACCTGTCGATTTTGGTCAAAAATGAAAATTTCAAAAGTGCCCCAATTTCTGCTTTAAAGTTTAGGTACTATCCCAAAATGTATCACTAAGGTGACAGAAGTTGATTTTAGAGCATAATTTTTGAACAGTAGCTTCAACTGTTTTGTGGATATACAGAAATGGGTTCTCTGCGCACTGAGGTGTTAATCTGAGGCGGGGTGTGCTGCTGTTAATGAGGGGTGTCCCACCCCCCCCTTAAATGGTAAGTATACAGATGTGGATAAATCCACAGGGAACCAGCGCTCAAACCCTATTTGTAGTGGTGAATGTACGGTTATAAAGTGAAACTAAAATCAATAATGAAAAAGCAGGTAATATACTTAAGGTTGTTTATTCTAAGATGCTGAGATACTTTCTTTCCCAACAGGTATAAATTCGGTTTAAAAGTCAATCAGTGATTGGGGCACGCTCCTGGTTTGAGCTTAAATTCTGAAGTGCAAGGTTCAATTGAAAGAACAAATGCTGTAATCTTTGTAAAGTCGAAAAAAAAGAAAAAGAAAAATGCCACAAAAAAATATTAATGATAATATGTACTAAAGTCCAAACGGTTTACAAGTCTATACAGACAGCGGCGTCCCGCTAATATGTGCTCTGAAGTGAAGGATTCTCTTGTGAAGTGATGAATAGTTGACAGCGGTAGTGTATGCTTTGGTTAGAGTGGAGAATAAGGACCCTGGACTGGCGCTATTCCTCCTGCAGCACGTCCCACAGTAGAGTGCCCGAATCAGGCCCGCTCTGTGGGGCCGCTGACCTGGGGTGTGCGCCTGTCACAGAGGCGAAGTGGACCCGGCCGGAGCTCTCCGAGCGGCTGGCTGCGCCTCTCCTCCTCCTACAGGGACTTACCTTCTCCCTTCCCCTCCGCCTTCCACTCTCCGCTGTCTCGGGCTTCTTCCGTCGCCTGGCAACCGGTTGCTTCCGGAACTCCGGATCACGTGACCGGATGGTTTGCGGAAAGGATTAGCAGTACTGTCCTTCTTTGTAGTGAATATTCGTCCTCAGTCCAATGTAGTATAGATGGGTAGCTCCAACGCGTTTCGACCTGTTAGGGTCTTCCTCTGGGAGTCATTTGTGTGTTTAGGTTGCAGGAATTTAGGGTGTCCTGATAGGGTGGGATCAATTCCCATTGGTCCTCTGATCTGGCTTTGTGATTGGCTCACAGCTTGTCAATCGAAGTTTATGGGAGGATGTGACATCATCACAGTGCTTTAGAGTGTGCCCAGTATTATCTGGCTTTGTGATTGGCTCACAGCTTGTCAATCAAAGTTTATGGGAGGATGTGACATCATCACAGTGCTTTAGAGTGTGCCCAGTATTATCTGGCTTTGTGATTGGCTCACAGCTTGTCAATCAAAGTTTATGGGAGGATGTGACATCATCACAGTGCTTTAGAGTGTGCCCAGTATTGAAAAAATGAAAATAATGGAAAAATATATCCGTAGTGAAAAGGATATATATAAAGTTACAATATAGCAGTTATATGAATCAAACTTGCAGAATGGTGTTAATACTCAAAATAATGAACCTTGGGATATTTTGAGGCTATGTTCAAAAGCATGAGAATAATGATTAACCCTCTACAGCATTAACCAATGCCTGTCACTACTTTGATGTAAGAATATCATAGAATAGTGAATGTAGCTGCTGTTGAATTGAATTGAAATGGGATATGTCTTCATTTGCATATGACAGACCTAATTTCGTTGTCAATGTTGAGCCCTTTGGGGGCCAGTGTCCCTAAATTAATCATCATGCACAGTTCTTCCTTATTGATTCTGGAGATGTAATCACCTCCTCTCCAGTTCTTTTTGACCTCTTTTACACCAGTGAACTTAAGTAGAGCAGGGTTTGAGTTGTGAAACTCTTTGAAATGTTGGGATAATGGGTGGTCTTCTTTGCCTTTCCTAATGTTGCGTACGTGTTCCCCAATTCTGACTTTCAGTGGTCGTATTGTTCTTCCTACGTATTGTTTAACACATGGGCATTGGAGGATGTATATAATGCCCTTGCTGTGGCATGTCAACCTATCCCTTATCTTATACTCATGTGTATTCGCCTCAGATATTATGCTATATGTTGGTGTAGTACTCCTGGAATTGGTTACCTTACAACCTACACATGTCCCGCAATGGAAAAACCCTCCTTTGCTATGTGAGCCATCAATGGTAGTCTGTGTGGTGTTTGTCGGAGGTATGCAGCTATGTATAAGTTTTTGTTTAATGTCTGGAGCTTTTTTGTATACTACCTTAGGATTATGTGGTAGTATCTCTGCCAAGGTGTCATCTTGTAGTAATATTGGCCAGTGTTTTTTGAGGATCTTCTTGACTTTATGTGCCTGGTCAGAATATTGTGTGATGAATATAGGTCCTTCAGTCATATTTTTTTGTGCAGATTTGTCCTTGTAGTCCAAAAGTGTTGAGCGATCATTTGCTCGAACTTTGTCAAAGGCCCTTTTTACCAAGTCAGGGTGATAATTTTTCTCTTTGAATCTTTCACTCAGGGTGTGTCCCTGTGTGTCGTAATCATTTAGCCTAGAGCAGTTGCGTCTAAGTCTTTTAAACTGGCCCATCGGGATACCGTTGAGCCAGGTAGGATGATGTCCACTTGAGGCTAGTATAAAGCTATTTACATCAACTGCTTTATTGAATGTGTTGGTGTGCAACGTCCCTTCCTTTACAAAGATATTGAGATCTAGAAATTCCACCTTTTCTTGACTGTAATGTGAGGTGAATTGCAGATTGCGGTCATTGTTGTTGAGATGTGATAGAAAGCTCTTAAGTGATTGTTCGTCCCCTTTCCAGATGAAAAAGACATCATCTATATACCTGGTCCAGAGGACGAGATTTGCGCCAAGGTCTGGGTCTGACCATATGATGTCGTCTTCCCATTTACTCATAAAGAGGTTTGCGTAACTTGGCGCAAATCTCGTCCCCATGGCGGTCCCTGTGGTTTGCAGAAAGAAATCGTTATTGAACCAGACATAGTTGTGAGTCAGTATGTAGTCTATTCCTCCTAGAATGAATTCCCGCTGTTCTATCTTCATGTCTGGGTCGTTGTCTAGGAAATGTTGTATGCTACGTCGTCCCTGTGTGTGATCTATAACTGAGTACAATGATGTTACATCGCTTGTAGCTAGCCAATAATTGTCTTCCCATGAAATAGATTGCAGTTTCTGTAGGATGTCCGTGGTATCTTTGAGGTACGATTTTTGCTGTTTAACATACGGCTGCAGGAAAGTGTCAATGTACTGTGATAGATTGGAACTGATGGAACCTATGCCGGAAATAATAGGTCTACCTGGTGGTTTGGTAGGATGTTTATGAATTTTTGGTAAGTAATAAAATACCGGTATTATGGGATGTTGTGTATCCAGGTAAGTGTGTTCCTGTGTGGATAGAATGCCTATGTCTAGTCCCTCTTTGAGTAGAGTTTGTAATTGTTGTTTGAACAAGGTTGTGGGGTCTCCTTTAAGTTTCTTATAGGTGTTAGTGTCATTAAGGATCCTATTCGCCTCCTCCATGTAGTCCGCTTTATTGAGAAGTACTATCCCCCCTCCCTTATCAGCTGGCTTTATGATTATATCAGTATTTTTACTTAGATCAGAGATGGCTCTCCTTTCCTTATTGGTCATGTTCAATTGTCTGGGCCTGGGATTCTGTCTATCTAGTTTCATGATGTCCTTTTCCACCATGCTGGTAAATGTGGCTATGTGGTTGCCCGTCATGTAGCTGGGATAGAACTGTGATTTGGGTTTTAAACTGGTATGTACAAATGGGTCATTGCTGGTGGGTTTATGTTGCGGTATCGGTGTCTTATGTTTTGTGGCATATGAGAAATTCCCTAAGCCCCGGACCTGTCGATTTTGGTCAAAAATGAAAATTTCAAAAGTGCCCCAATTTCTGCTTTAAAGTTTAGGTACTATCCCAAAATGTATCACTAAGGTGACAGAAGTTGATTTCAGAGCATAATTATTGAACAGTAGCTTCAACCGTTTTGTGGCATATGAGAAATTCCCTAAGCCCCGGACCTGTCGATTTTGGTCAAAAATGAAAATTTCAAAAGTGCCCCAATTTCTGCTTTAAACTTTAGGTACTATCCCAAAATGTATCACTAAGGTGACAGAAGTTGATTATGGAGCATAATTTTTGAACAGGAGCTTCAACCGTTTTGTGGCATATGAGAAATTCCCTAAGCACCGAACCTGTCGATTTTGGTCAAAAATGAAAATTTCAAAAGTGCCCCAATTTCTGCTTTAAAGTTTAGGTACTATCCCAAAATGTATCACTAAGGTGACAGAAGTTGATTATGGAGCATCATTTATGAACAGGAGCTTCAACCGTTTTGTGGCATATGAGAAATTCCCTAAGCCCCGGACCTGTCGATTTTGGTCAAAAATGAAAATTTCAAAAGTGCCCCAATTTCTGCTTTAAACTTTAGGTACTATCCCAAAATGTATCACTAAGGTGACAGAAGTTGATTATGGAGCATCATTTATGAACAGGAGCTTCAACCGTTTTGTGGCATATGAGAAATTCCCTAAGCCCCGGACCTGTCGATTTTGGTCAAAAATGAAAATTTCAAAAGTGCCCCAATTTCTGCTTTAAACTTTAGGTACTATCCCAAAATGTATCACTAAGGTGACAGAAGTTGATTTCAGAGCATAATTTTTGAACAGTAGCTTCAACTGTTTTGTAGCATATGATAAATTCCCTAAGCCCCGTCCCTGTCGATTTTGGTCAAAAATGAAAATTTCAAAAGTGCCCCAATTTCTGCTTTAAACTTTAGGTACTTTCCCAAAATGTATCACTAAGGTGACAGAAGCTGATTTCGGAGCATAATTTTTGAACAGGAGCTTCAACCGTTTTGTGGCATATGAGAAATTCCCTAAGCCCTGGACCTGTCGATTTTGGTCAAAAATGAAAATTTCAAAAGTGCCCCAATTTCTGCTTTAAACTTTAGGTACTATCCCAAAATGTATCACTAAGGTGACAGAAGTTGATTATGGAGCATAATTTTTGAACAGGAGCTTCAACCGTTTTGTGGCATATGAGAAATTCCCTAAGCCTCGGACCTGTCGATTTTGGTCAAAAATGAAAATTTCAAAAGTGCCCCAATTTCTGCTTTAAAGTATAGGAACTATCCCAAAATGTATCACTAAGGTGACAGAAGTTGATTTCGGAGCATAATTTTTGAACAGGAGCTTCAACTGTTTTGTGGCATATGAGAAATTCCCTAAGCCCCGGACCTGTCGATTTTGGTCAAAAATGAAAATTTCAAAAGTGCCCCAATTTCTGCTTTAAAGTTTAGGTACTATCCCAAAATGTATCACTAAGGTGACAGAAGTTGATTATGGAGCATAATTTTTGAACAGTCGCTTCAACCATTTTGTGGCTTATGAGAAATTCCCTAAGCCCCGGACCTGTCGATTTTGGTCAAATATGAAAATTTCAAAAGTGCCCCAATTTCTGCTTTAAACTTTAGTTACTATCCCAAAATGTATCACTAAGGTGACAGAAGTTGATTTCGGAGCATCAGTTTTGAACAGGAGCTTCAACCGTTTTGTGGCATATGAGATATTCCCTAAGCCCCGGACCTGTAGATTTTGGTCAAAAATGAAAATTTCAAAAGTGCCCCAATTTCTGCTTTAAAGTTTAGATACTATCCCAAAATGTATCACTAAGGTGACAGAAGTTGATTTCGGAGCATAATTTTTGAACAGGAGCTTCAACCGTTTTGTGGCATATGAGAAATTCCCTAAGCCCCGGACCTGTTGATTTTGGTCTAAAATGAAAATTTCAAAAGTGCCCCAATTTCTGCTTTAAACTTTAGGTAATATCCCAAAATGTATCACTAAGGTGACAGAAGTTGATTTCGGTGCATAATTTTTGAACAGGAGCTTCAACCATTTTGTGGCATATGACAAATTTCCTAAGCCCCGGACCTGTCGATTTTGGTCAAAAATGAAAATTTCAAAAGTGCCCCAATTTCTGCTTTAAACTTTAGGTACTTTCCCAAAATGTATCACTAAGGTGACAGAAGCTGATTTCGGAGCATAATTTTTGAACAGGAGCTTCAACCGTTTTGTGGCATATGAGAAATTCCCTAAGCCCTGGAC